>NW_022144223.1:0-22455 GCF_007565055.1 Rhinopithecus roxellana
GCTGGTGCATGGTGCTGAATAAATATTCATTGAAATAAAGCTATACCGTTTTTACCCTGGTTTGGATGAAGTGAGTAACTGTACAAATGAAAAGGAATCATTTAATCATTCATTTATCCTAGACTGTGCTCTGAATGCCTATTGCAAAGGGAATAAAACATTGCCCCGGTATACAAATCCTTCCATTTTTCCAAAGGCTAAAGAATAACATGAAGAAGAAATACACATACATGTGCACATATACACACACACGGCGAGAGAGAGAGAGAGTTCAGCACATTTTGATAAGTTCAAAAAGTAGAGTGATGAATAAAGTGGATGGAGTAACTCTGTCAGAAACTTTTAGGAGAGAAAGTTTTATTTTTTTGACTATCAGATTCAGAAAATGAAAAAGGAAACAGTGACAGGAAAGTTTTAAAATCTCCCCAAAGTTGTGCAGAACTGGGAGAAATACGGTTTCAGAAAAGTGTTGAGAAAATACAAATAAGATGATTATATTTCCAACTTTTCCAATTAAATTTAGCATTTTCTGTTTTACCTATTGTGCAAACTACAGTAGGATTTTTTTTTTTTTTTTTTTTTTTTTTTTGAGAAAGCAGAGACAGCAAAGGTAGCTATGTCAAACTGCTGTCATTGTTGGTGATTAACTGGATGACTCTGTCTCCAAGATGAACTCACCTATATACACATTTTTGCTTACAAGATAAGGCAAGCAAACCTGCCCAATTTTACAGAGGAGGACAGTTTCACTTATAAACTAAAGTTAACTGTCCTGATTCTCTTGGTCTGTGGTGATCCGATATTTGTCCCACCCTTCATGATTTGACCCCACTTGGTCTTAGACTCTTTGCTATTGATCTAACCTGGTACTCTGATTTTGGCTCTTTGACTTGAGGTTTTCTAATTAGACCCCCTTTGTTCTTCACATCCCAAAGTTTGATTTCTTGTTGCAACTTCATCTAATGTATGTTTATGTAAATTAAATTCACCAGTCTCATGTTTAAAATATCTCCATCAAATTTTTATAATAAGTAACATTCAAAGTGAGCAAATTATTATATTTAAAGAGTCCTCAACATAAGACAACATGATAAACAAAGAAGCGATTAGTCAATAACATGATTAAAGATCCTGGGGTAGGGGCTGAATGGGTGCAAGGAAGGAAAACTTCACTCACATACATACATAAATGAACTAGATGAGGGATAAAAGGAAATCTTATGTAATTATTTGGAAAAATATTTAAATATTGTATGTATACAAATTTTAAACTACTTTGAATTTACATAAAATAAAAACAATCAAATCTTTATCTTAAACAATTTGCTTAGGAAAGACTCCACTTCTTTTCTTTTTCTTTCCTTTTTTTTTTAATAGAGACAGCATCTTGCTCTGTTGCCCAGGGGCCGGAGCAAAGTGGCATGATCATAGCTCACTGTAACCTCTAATTCCTAGGCTCAAAAGATCTTCCTGCTCCAACCTCCCAAGTAGCTTGGACTACAGGCACACATTGCCATGCCCAGCTAATTTTTAAATTCTTGGTAGGGATTGGGGTCTCATGATGTTGCCCAGGCAGGTCTCTTGGCCTTAGGTGATCCTCCCATCTCAGCCTCCCAAAGTGCAGGGATTAAAGGTGTGAGCCACTGAGCCTGGCCAAGACGCCTCTTCTTATTGACAAGAGTGGAGGAAAGGTCAATGGCATGTACTGGTGCCGACGAGGAAATTGTTTCTTGCAGATTCCATCTGCCAGGCTCACAACACCCCTCAAATGAGACATGTGTTGGGGACTGAGATTTGTACCTCAAATTGTTTGTTTCGAGGTAAAAGCAGCACAATTAAGAATTGGAAGGCCGGGTGCGGTGGCTCATGCCTGTAATCCCAGCATTTTGGGAGGCCGAGGCGGGCAGATCGCATTTTGGGAGGCCGAGGCGGGCAGATCACAAGGTCAGGAGATTGAGACCATCCTGTCTAACATAGTGAAACCCTGTCTCTACTAAAAACACAAAAAAATTAGCCGGGTGTGGTGGCACACGCCTGTAGTCCCAGTTACTCAGGAGGCTGAGGGAGGAGAATCAGTTGAATCTGGGAGGCAGAGGTTGCAGTGAGCCAAGATTGCACCACTGCACTCCAACCTGGGTGACAGAGGGAGAATTTGTCTCAAAAAAAAAAAATCTCAAACAACCTAACTTTACTGCTCAAAAACAAACAAAAAAAAAACCCAAAAAAACAAAAATTAGCAGAAGGAAAGAAATAACAAAGATTGGAGCATAAGTAAATGAAATAGAGAATAAAATTTTTTTTAATCAGCTGGGCACAGTGGCTCACACCTGTAATCCCAGCGGTTCTCTTGAGGTCAAGAGTTTGAGACCAGCCTGGCCCACATGGTGAAACACTGTCTCTACTAAAAATACAAAAATTAGCTAGGCATGGTGGCACGCTCCTGTAATCCCAGCTACTCAGGAGGCTGAAGCAGGAGAATCGCTTGAACCTGGGAGATGGAGATTGCAGTAAGCCGAGATCATGCCACTATACTCCAGTCTGGGCAACAGAGTGAGACTCTGTCTCAAAAGAAAAAAAAAAAAAAATTAATCCATGAAGCTAAGAGTTGATATGGAAAAAAAAAATCAAAATCAAAGCCATTACCTAGACTAAGAACAAAAAGAGAATATGTTAATAGAGTAAGAAATTAAAGAGAAGACATTACAACTTATTACAGAAGTTTATTTCTTACAGAAATAAACAGAATTATAAGTAATTATTATGAACAATTATACATTAACCAATTTGACAGCTTAGAAGAAATGGTGAAATTACTAGAAATATGTAACCTACCAACACTGAATGGAGAATAAATAGAGAGCTTAAAGAAACCGATAACAAATAGAGAAACTAAAGCAGCAATTTTTCAAAACTCCAAAATATAGCCTAGGACCAGATTACTTCATGGGTAAATTCTACCAAACTTTAAAAGGAAATTTAATATAAAACATCCTCAAATTCTTTGAAAAAACAGCGAAAGGAGGTAACTCCTTTAGAGTCATTTTATGAGGCAAGCATCCCCTGATATCAAAGCTAGAAAATATACTTCCGAGAAGAAAATTATAACCCAATATCCTTGAAGAACATGGTGTATGAATTAAATCTAAATAAATCTGTTTACAAAGAATCAATTATCAGAAGTTTTCAAAATAAAAAAAATTCACACTGGATTCAGATAAAAACTCATTTATAGCCTCTTTGTCAGATATTGTTACTGAAACTTACATTAATTGAGAAGTTTGCATGAGCAGTAGTTTCTTCATCTGTTGGGAACTGATATATCTGGATGCCACTGTTAATTCACACATTTTCTTACTCTTAAACGTCTGTAAATCATTTTTAGAAATTGTGTCTGCTTTGGCAATCAGCAGTATAATGTTCACCTATTAAGAAAAAGACAAAATCTCAGTATCAAGGATTCATTGTTCATCCTATAGTTTTTATAGTAAAGCCTTTGCAATCTCTGACAACAAACTGTGTAACTAGATAATCACTGTCATGCCTTTCTTAAAAATTAATTTCCAAAATTATCAATACTTTTGAAGATTCATCTTTTATCCAAATTCAGGTTTAGAAGTCTCAACCTTGTTTCTCTTTTAAAAATCACTTACACTTCTACACATATGAAGTCAGTAAAATGTAAATAGTAGGACAATGTAAATTATTTATTTTCAATTTTATTTCATATTAAGCTGAGTGATAAAAGACAAATTGAATGACCTTTCATCAAAATTGTGGAAGAGATTTTGTCTTTCTACTTTTTACATCACTTTTTCCGTCAATCAATCTTAATTAATGTCCCATTTTCATACACTCTTGCCCCACCTAGATGTGTTTGCAGATAGACTTGATTTTGTTTTCCGAAGACCACCTAAAAAGAATTTTTTATTTTTTTTGAGACGGAGTCTCACTCTGTTACCCAGGCTGGAGTGTAAAGGCGAAATCTAGGCTCACTGCACCATCCACCTCCCAGGTTCAAGCGAGTCTCTGCCTCAGCTCCCAAGTAGCTGGGATTACAGGGGCAACGCCACCACCCCGGTTGATTTTTGTATTTTTGGTAGAGACGGGTGTTCTCCATGTTGGCCAGGCTGGTCTCGAACTCCTGACCTCAGATGATCCGCCCACCTCAGCCTCCCAAAGTGCTGGGATTACTGCGTAGCCACCGCACCCAGCATTGTTACCATAGTCTAATGGTCATGTGTGTGTGTAAGAGCACCTTGCAAAACAAATATGTTCATTATTCTTTTGTAACAAGACACTATTTCCACATTGAAAGTTGAACAGTTGCATATTTGAGGTTGAATTTTTACCCACAATGTTTTTTTCCGAGTGCTTCAATATGATCACTCCTGTGTTTTACATTTGTCTTAAACTCTTTAGAAAATAACAATATACAAAATTATAAAATGTTTTATTGCTGTTAAAATATCTTATTAAATTACAGTTCCACAAAATCAATATTCTGTAATACAGTTGAAATACATAATATAAATTTTAGGCAGACTGCTTTTTAGATTGCTCAAAGCACATTTTTCAAAAATTCCATGGACAGGCCAGGCGCAGTTGGCTCACGCCTGTACTCCCAGCACTTTGGCAGCCCAAGGCAGGTGGATCCCCTGAGGTCAGGAGTTGAGACCAGCTTTGCCAACATGGTGAAGTCCTGTTTCTACTAAAATGCGAAAATTAGCTGGGCATGGTGTGGGCATCTGTAGTCCCAGCTACTCAGGACATTGAGGCAGGAGAATGCTTAAACACGGCAGGTGGAGGTTGCAGTGAGCCAAGATCATGCCATTGCACTCCAGCCTGGGCAACAAGAGCAAAACTCCATCTATAAAAAAGAAAAAATTAGCCAGGTGTAGTGGCAGCACCTGTAGCCCCAGGTGGCTAAGGTGGGAGGATCACTTGACACCCAGGAAGTCGAGGCTGCAGTGAGCCATGATCTGATAAAAAACAAAAACAAACAAAAACCAACAACAACAAAAACTCCATAACCTGACCTCCTTGCTATGAATAAAGCTAGACAGGACACCTCTTTTCTCCCACTGTGCATCACCAGGACTGCCACAGCACTCTGTAAGCTCCCTCATAATGCTTTGGACTGATCACCCTGGCAATTTTAGTACTTCATCCTGTGGAATTCAACCAGCCCCATCTCAGGACCATTTGCGGCACTCCTTTGTGGGAATTCCCCTGCAGCACTTTTGGGGCAGCTTCAGCCAGTCTTGAATTTGACATGACATAACATAGTGATGATAAATCATTAACATAAAGAAATGGAACTTTCAGCTGGCGAGGTGGCTCAGGCCTGTAATCCCAAGACTTTGGGAGGCTGAGGTGGGCGGATCACCTGAGGTCATGAGTTTGAGACCAGCCTGGCCAACATGGTGAAACCCCATCTCTACTAAAAATTCAAAAATTAGCCAGGCATGGTGGTGGGTGCCTGTAATCCTAGTTACTCGGGGAGACTGAGGGAGGAGAATCGCTTGAACCAAGAGGTGGAGGTGGCAGTGAGCCAAGATCGTGCCACTGCTCTCCAGCCTAGGCCACAGAGTGAGACTCCGTCTTGGAAAAAAAAAAAAGAGAGAGAGAGAGAGAGAAGAAGAGAGAGAGAGAGAAA
Source organism: Rhinopithecus roxellana (assembly GCF_007565055.1). Classification (NCBI taxonomy): domain Eukaryota; kingdom Metazoa; phylum Chordata; class Mammalia; order Primates; family Cercopithecidae; genus Rhinopithecus; species Rhinopithecus roxellana. Next base: position 5,657 of record NW_022144223.1, read on the forward strand.
CAGAAACTTTCTATGTAAATAATTCCTCAGGTGTTCAGATTGAAGGGGAAAGACATTCAATGCAAGGAGAACTGACCAACTGAAAAAGAAGACAAGCAGGGCATGGTGGCTCACACCTGTATCCCAGCACTTTGGGAGGCTGAGACCAGCAGATTGCTTGAGCCCAGGAGTTCCAGACCCATCTGGACAATATGGCAAGACCCCCGTCTCTACAAAAAATTAAAAATTAGCCAGGCATGTGGGCACACACCTGTGGTCCCAGCTACTTGAGGCTGAGGTGGGAGAATCCCTTGAGCCTGGAAGCTTGGGGCTGCGGTGAACCTGGTTCATGTCACTGCACTCCTGCCTGGGCAACGGAGTGAGATCTTGTCTCAAAGAAAGAGAAAAGAAAAAGACAGCAGGCATATACTCTTGCCTATCCCTTTATATAATGGTTTTGTGAAAATTAGAGATTTTATATTCTGGAAAAATGGCTTGATGATAACAGGTGAACATGAAATTAAAAGTGTGTAGCCAGCTGGGTGTGGTGGCTCACGCCTGTAATCCCAGCACTTTGGGAGGCTGAGGTGGGCAGGTCACCTGAGTTCAGGCGCTTAAGAATCAGCATGACCAACATGGAGAAACCCCATCTCTACTAAAATAAAAATTAGCCGGGTGTGGTGGTACATGCCTGTGTCCCAGCTTCTTGGGAGGCTGAGGCAGGCCAGGCGTGGTGGCACATACCTGTAATTCCAGCTACTTGGGAGGCTGAGGCAGGAGAATCACTTGAACCTGCGAGGTGGAGGTTGCAGTGAGCCAAGACTGTGCCATTACCCTCCAGCCTGGGCAACAAAAAGCAAAACTCCATCTCAAAAAAAGAAAAAAAAAAAAAAAAAAGAGTGTGTATTCCTGGCTATTGAATGTATTACTAATTAAAAACTGAAGTAGCTCTCAATTTAACTAGAAATCTAATTTATTTCAACTACTTAATGACATCTGAGATTAAGTACAAGTCTCTTCTCAGTTTGAACAATACATAGTAAAAGTGGAGACACCTTGAATAAAGGGAACCCAACTTAGAACTTTTGCTCTCTTCAACTAAATAAAGTTGAAGACTAAAGTTTTCTTCAACTAAGTAAAGTTGAAGACAGCATGTTTTATTAGGGCTGAGTGCAGAAAAGACTCTCATAATATGACAATTTCCCTTATATGTATATTGGCCTTCTGTTTTGGAAAAAGAAGATATACTTTTAACCTTTTTTTCTTTTATTTGAGAGAGGGTCTTGCTCTGTGGCCCTGTCTGCAGTGTGGTAGCATGATCATGGCTCACTGCAGCCTCAGCCTCCTGGGTTGAAAGCGATCCTCCCACCTCAGCCTTCTGAGTGGCTAGAAACTACAGGCACATGCTGCCATGCCTGGCTATTTTTTTTTTTTTTTTTTGGTAGAGAAAGGGTCTCACTATATTGTTCAAGCTGGTCTCAAACTCCCAGGCTCAGGTTATCCTTCCTCCTCAGCCTCCCAAAGTGCTGGGATGTGAGCCAGTATGTCTGGCCCCTCTAAATTTTTTTATGAAAAATAACTTTAGACTTATGGAGAGTTGCATGAATATTACAGAGAAAGAAATTGAGGGCATCATAATTTTCCCAAAGCTGCACAGCACAAGTAATAGGGTTAGGTTTGTGAAAGCAGGTAGCTTGAACCCACTACCCATGCTTTTTTTTTTTTTTTTTTTTTTTTTTTGAGACGGAGTTTCACTCTTGTTGCCCAGGCTGGGGTGCAATGGCACGATCTCGACTCACTGCAACCTCTACCTCCCAGGTTCAACCAATTCTTTCGCCTCAGCCTCCTGAGTAGCTTGGATTATAGGCATGTGCCACCATGCCCGGCTAATTTTGTATTTTAAGTAAAGATGGGGTTTCACCCTGTTGGCCAGGCTATTCTCGAACTCCTGACCTCAAGTGATCAACCCACCTCGGCCCTTCCTATGTGCTGTGATTTCAGGCGTGAGCCATGGCTCCTGGCCCTTCCCATGCCTTTAATCACAGAAAGCACTAGACATTTTTCCCAAAGTCACAGAGACCTAGCAAGTGATAAAGCAAATATTCAAAAGCTGCTTCCGTTGACAAGTCCTGTGACCTTTATATATATCAAAAATTAAAATTCCTTCTGTATGGATAAAATTCCTTCTGTATGGATATTGCATGTTTGGGGTTTCATAAACATTCAACAGACTGATTTTCTGTACAATAAAACTGAACTACAAAAACTGCTGAATAATTAGAAAAAATTAATCAAATGAACAGAATCTCATATCAATTTTGAGCCATGGGGCTTAAGCAGCCTATTGAAAGGAAGTCCTCATGTGTTTCCAGGATTTTACTGGAAAGAATTATGCTTTTCTTAGCTGTTTCTATATAAAAAGCAGTAGCTGCCTGCAAGCTCTTGTATTCTGAATCCTCTCTGATAGGATCTGTAGCCAGGATCACAAAGCTTTCGTTTCACACCATCGGTGGTACTAGTCAAACATCAGTGGGATTATTTTAATAGTGAATTATATAGTAAACTTTATTTTAAAAATATGGGATCCCCATATTCCAGTTTCTTCGTTTCTTTTCTTTCCTTTTTCCTTGCTTCATTCTTTCCTTCCTTCCTCCCTCTCTTTTCCTTTCTTCTTTTCTTTCTTTTTTTGTTTTTTTTTTTGAGATAAAGTTTTGCTCTTGTTGTCCAGGTTGAAGCCGCAACGGCATGATCTTGGCTCACGGCAAAACTCTGCCTCCCAGATTCAAGCAATTCTCCTGCCTCAGCTTCCAGAGTAGCTAGGATTACAAGCATACACCACCATGTCCGGCTAATTTTGTATTTTATGTAGAGATGTGGTCTTTCTTTTCTTTCGATAGGGACTTGCTCTATTTCCCAGGCTGGAATTGCAGTGACATGATCTTGGCTCACAGCAGCCACGAACTACTGGGCTCCAGCGATTCTCCCATCTCAGCCTTCCAAGTAGCTGGGACTACAGGTGCACACCATCATGTCTGGCTAATTTTGTATTTTTTTTTGTAGACATGGGGTCTCACTATGTTGCCCAGGTGGTCTTGAACTCCTGAGCTCAAGCGATCCTACTGCCTCAGCCTCCCAAAGTACTGAGATTACAGGCATAAGCCACAGAGCCCAGCCCAGTTTCACTTTCCACAATTTCCCATAATTGACAGCAGTCCAAAAATATTAATGACACTTCTAAGATACACAATGTACAAGTTTTAAATTGCATGCTATTCTAAATACTGTCATTAAATGTCATGTTGACCCACTCCAGCTCACCCTGGAAATGAATTATCTCACTGTTCACCTCATTTAATCTTAACATGTAGGCATTGTATTATCTCACATTATTATACAAAGGGTGAGTACAGTACAATAAAATATTTTGAGGCAGTACTTATGATAAAGTTTTATTTATAAATGAGATGTAGTTCTCTTTTATTATTAGTTACTATTGTTAGTTTCTTAGATACAGACTGAAGCTAACAATAGTAGCTAATAATAAAATAGAACAATTATAACAATGACTGTACTAAAAGTTATGTGAATGTTGTCTGTGTCTCTCAAATATATATATATAGTATATCTATATATGTATATATACATATATATTTTTTTGTATATCTATATATGTATATTATATATTTTTATATATATACAATATATATACATATATAGATATACAAAATATATATATATCTCTTTTGAGGGCATGGTGGCTCACACCTGTAATCCCAGTACTTTGGGAGGCCGAGGCAGGTGGATCACCTGAGGTTAGGAGTTTGAGACCAGGCTGGCCAACATTGCGAAACTCCGTCTCTACTAAAAATATAAAAAAGCCAAGCGTGGTAGCGGGTGCCTGTAATCCCAGATACTCGGGAGGCTGAGGCAGGAGAATCGGCTTGAACCCGGGAGACAGAGGTTGCAGTGAGCCAGATCGCACCACTGCGCTCCATCCTGGACAACAAGAGCAACACTCCATCTCAGAAAAATAAAAAATAAAAAATAAAAAATAAAAAATATATATATATATATATAAATTTTTTTTGAGAGACACAGACAACATTCACATACCTTTTAGTACAGTCTATTGTTATAATTGTTCTATTTTATTATTAGCTACTATTGTTAGCTTCAGTCTGTAAGAAACAATAGTAACTAATAATAAAAGAGAACATCTCATTTATAAAATAAAACTTTATAAGTACGTATGCATAGAAAAAACATAGTATATATAGGGCTCTGTACTATGCATACTTTCAGGCATCCACTGGGGGATCTTGGAACTTACCCCCAAGGGTGCTACTCTGTAGGCAAATGGCCCATGATCTGGAAGGTAAATCAAGATTGAAATCTATCAAATGTGAATTGTCTTCCCCAGCAACCAAAAAAATTGTATGTTGAAGCCCTAACCCCCAGTACATCAGAATGTGATTTTAACAGAGATATAGCCTTCAAAGAGGTGATTAAAAAGTGAGACTGAGCTGGACACAGTGGCTCATGCCTGTAATCCCAACACTTTGGGAGGCCGAGGTCAATGGATCACCTGAGGTTAAGAGTTTGAGACCAGCCTGGCCAACATGGTGGAATCTCGTCTCTACTAAAACTACAAAAATTAGCCAGATGTAGTGGTACATGCTTGTAATCCCAGCTACTCAGGGGGCTGAGGCAGGAAAATCACTTGAACCTGAGAGGCAGAGGTGGCAGTGAGCCAAGATCACGCCACGGAACTCCAGCCTCCGCATTAAAATAAAAAAAAAAAATTGAGACAGTTATAGCGGGGCCCAATCCAAACTGACTGGCACCCTTATAAGAAGATAAAGTGTGGGGCTGGATGCAGTGGCTCATGCCTATAATCCCAGCACTTTGGAAGGCCGAGGCGGGCGGATCACCTGAGGTCAGGAGTTTGAGACCAGCCTGGCCAACATGGTGAAATCCCATCTCTACTAAAACTACAAAAAATTATCCAGGCGTAGTGGCACATGCCTATAATCCCAGCTATTCAGGAGGCTGAGATAGGAGAACTGCTTGAACCCAGGAGGCAGAGGTTGCAGTGAGCTGAGATTTCAGCACTGTACTCCAGCCTGGGCAAGAAAAGCAAAACTCCTTCTTAAAAAAAAAAAAAAAAAAAAGATAAAATGTGGACACCCAGGAGACACCAGGGAAAATACCATGTGAGAAAACAGAGATAAGTTGGTCATTTTCCAGGCAAGGACAGAGATTTCCCAAGAAAGCACATCTTTCTCAAGAAAGTACAAGTGATACCTTGATCTTGGACTTCTAGCCTCCAAGACTGTAGGAAAATAAATTTTCATTGTTTAAACCACCCAGTCTATGGCATTTTGCTATCCTAGCCCTAACACTCTAATGCAAACGCCTTAACAATTAACAGAAAAAAAAATTAGGATATATACCTATAGTACAAAATAACAGGTACAGTCATGCACTGCATAATGGCATTTCAATAAATGATTGGCCACATATATGACGGTGGTCCCATAATATAATACTGTACCTTTGCTTTTCGTTGTTATCATTTATTTATTTATACATGTATTTATTTATTTAGAGACTGAGTCTTTCTCTGTCACCCAGGCTGGAGTACAGTGGCACGATCTCGGCTCACTGCAACCTCCGCCTCCCAGGTTCAAGCAATTCTCCTGCATCAGCCTCCTGAGTACCTGGGATTACAGGCCCCGCTAATTTTTATATTTTCAGTAGAGACGGAATTTCCTCATGTTGGCCAGGGTGGTCTCAAACTCCTGACCTCAGGTGATCTGCCCGCCTCGGCCTCCCAAAGTGCCAGGATTACAGGTGTGAGCCTCTGCGCCCAGCTATTTATACATCTATCTATGTAATTTCTGGATTCAGGGGATATATGTGCAGGTTTTTTACTTAGATATATTGCATACTAGCGAGGGTTTGGCTTCTAGTGTGCCCATCACTCAAAGAGTGAGAATTGTACCCAATAGGTAATTTTTCAAATCTCAACCTCCTCCTACCCTTCCCTTCAAAGGGCCTAATGTCTATTATTTCTGTCTAATACTGTACCTTTTTTTATGTTTAGATTCACAGATACGGCCAGGCACAGTGGTTCATGTTTTGGGAGGTCGAGGCGGGCAGACCACTCGAGGTCAGGAGTTTGAGACCAGCCAGGCCAATGTGGCAAAACTCCATCTCCATTAAACATACAAAAATTAGCTGGGCCTGGTGGCACAGGCCTGTAGTCCCAGCTACTCAGGAGACTGAGGCAGGAAAATCACTTGAACCCGGGAGGCGGAGGTGGCAGTGAGCCGAGATCACGCCACTGCACTCCAGCCTGGGAGACAGTAAGACTCCGTTCAAATAAAATAAATAAAATAAATAAATAAAATAAAAAAAATAAAATAAAATAAAATAAAATAAAAAAATAAAAAATAAATAAAATAATAAATAAAATAATAAAATATAAAAAAATAAAAAAAATAATAAAATAAATAAATAAAATAAAATAAAATAAAATAAAATAAAATAAAATAAAATAAAATTAGATACACAGATACTTGCCGTTGTGTTATAATTCTACAGTATTCCATGCTGTCCAGGTTTGTAGCCTAGGAGCAATAAGCCATACCATCAAAGACTATCGTCTAGGTATGTAGTAGGCTAGATCATGTAAGTATGTGTAGGTATACTCTATGATGTTTGCATCATGATGAAATCACCTAAAGATAGGTAACTACACTTGCATGCATGTGCCTTCAAGAGGTGTTATTATCTCAAAATTAATATTACATCATGAAAGGTTGGGACCAGGAACAATGGCTCACGCTTATAATCCCAACACTCTGGGAGGGCAAGGTGGGTGGATCACTTGAGCCCAGAAGTTTGAGTTCATCCTTGGCAACATAGTGAAACCCTGTTTCTACAAAAAATACAAAAATTAGCAGAGCTTGGTAGCAAGCTTCTGTAATCCCAGTTACTCAGATGGCTGAGGTGGGAAGATTGCTTGAGCCCAGGAGATTGAGGATGCAGTGAGCTATGATGGTGCCAATGTACTCCAGCCTGGGTGACAGAGCAAGATCCTGTCTCAAATACAAACAAACAAACAAACAAACAAACAAAAAAAATTTGGTGGATTTACCAAACATACCTTACTGTCAAGGTTCTTCATTGTTAATAGATCAAGAGACTTCAGGGAATGTCCTGTAGGTGAAATGAAGAAAGAACACATGTGGATATGAGAATCATGGTACTCAAACAAGGAACATTTAATCTTCAATTATTCTTGAAGATAGGCCTTAAATTGGGCATCTATGTAGGCAACTATTGGTTGGTAGCTAAAAAAACTTTATACATTTAGCATAGCAGTTTAATAAAATCTAAAGCCTGCCTTTTTTGACCACTTAACAGTTAACATGTATGCTAAGCAGTTTTCTATAGTGATAAAGAAAAGGTTCATAACATGTCCATACAAAGATATTAATTCCAAACCAATAATAAGGCTCATGCTTTACTCTATGGTAATGTAAAATGTAAACATAGAGGAAAGCTGGGTGCATCCGACAGAGGACTAGTATCCAGAATATACAAAGAACGCAAGCAACTGAACAATAACAGCAACAACAAATACTTACATTAAAAAGTGGGCAAAGGACATGAATAGACATTTTTCAGAACACCAAAATACAAAGTAAAACCACAATGAGATATCATCTTACCTCAATCAGGATGGCTACTGTTAAAAAGATAAAAAAAATAACAGGCCAGGTACAGTGTTGCATGTCTGTAATCCCAGCACTTTGGAAGGCCAATGTGGTAGGATCACTTGAGGCCAGGAGTTTGATACCAGCCTGGGCAACATAGCAAGACCCCATCTATACAATTTTAAAAATTAGCCAGGCATGGTGGCATATGCCTATAGTCCCATTTACTCAAGAGGCTGAGGTGGAAGGATCAGTTGAGCCTGGCAGGTCGAAGTTGCAGTAAGCCAAGATTGTGCCACTGCACTCCAGCCTGGGTGACAGACCAAAAATAATAAAAATAAGTAAATAACATAATTTGGCAAGGATACAGAGAAATGGGAACCATTATAAACTGTTGGTGGGAATGTAAATTAGTACAACCTCTATGGAAGATTTGTACAAATAAAGTTAAATAAAGAAATAAGGAAGCCAGGCACAGTGGCTCATGCCTGTAATCCCAGAATTTTGGGAGGCCAAGGCGGGTGGATCACCTGGGGTCAGGAGTTCGAGACCAGCCTGGCCAACATGGTGAAACCCTGTCTCTACTAAAAACACAAAAATTAGCCGGGTGTGGTGGCAGGTGCCTGTCATCCCAGCTACTCGGGAGGCTGAGGAAGGAGAATCACTTGAACCCGGGAGGCAGAGACTGCAGTGAGCCGAGATTGTGCCATTGAACTCCAGCCTAGGGGACAAGAGTGAAACTTCATCTCAAAAAAAAAAAAAAAAAAGAAAAAGAAATAAGGAAATAAGCTAAAACTAATAGAAGCTATATTTAAATTTTTTTGCTATAACTGTTTAAATTAAAATCTTGTAAAAAATCAATTATATACAAAAGTATTAATCTTACAAGAAAAGAACATTACTTAGGAAAATAATAAAATCTGGAAGAAAGGGTAATACTTATAAAATTAGTCTATGGCAAAGGAAGGCAAATTCCTTGAAATAAGAAAATCTTTTTTAATTTAAATAAAAAAACACTAACCTGGCTTCTGTGTCTTTGATCACCATATCCCACTGTCTCCACAACAGTCAACTTCAACTGAACATTGCTTTCCTGAAGTTCGTATGTCTGTATTTGAAGTCCAACATTTGAGTAAAAATGTGAGGATTTGTATCTTTCAAGTTAGTATTAAACAATGTGTCAATCAGTGCTGATTTTCCAATTCAGTTTCCCCGTAATAGGCATAGATTCATTGTCATAGGGGTATAAAGGGGCTGAGAAGAAGCAACACTTTGAATTCTACAGTGGTTTTTAAAATCTTAGAAAGTTGAACTCATAGAATAGAGAGTAGAATACTGGCTACCAGAGGCTGTGGGAGCAGGGAGAAAGGAAAGGTGGAGTTGTTGGTCAAAGGGCAAAGTTTCTTTTTTTTTTTTCACTTTTATTTTAGGTTCAGGGGTACACGTGCAGTTTTTTACATAAACTCATGTCACGAGGTTTGTTGTACAGATTATTTCATCACCCAGGTACTAAGCATGGTACCCATGTTATTTTATCTGATCCTCTCCCTCCTCCAAACCTCCACCCAAGCAGACACAGAGTCTTATTCCCCTTTTGTGCCCATGTGTTCATCATTTAGCTCCCATTTGTAAGTGAGAACATGGTACATGTTCTCAGCCATAAAAAAAAGAGATATGTCCTTTGCAGGACATGGATGGAGCTGGAGGCCATCATCCTTAGCATACCAACAGAGCTCATTGCAGCACTATTCAATACAAAGACATGGAATCAACCAAATGCCATCAATGATAGACTGGATAAATAAAATGTGGTATGCTATGGAATACTACACAACCATGAAAAAGAATGAGATCATGTCCTTTGCAGGAACATGGATGGAGTAGAGGCCATCATCTTAGCAAACTAACAGTTTCAAACAGAGAGGAGAAAGAAGTTTTGAGATCTACTGACAGCAGAGTGACTATAGTCATGTATTCTATATTTCAAAATAAGAGAGTTAATTTCAAATGTCTCTTCATAAAAAAAGATGGCAACCAGGTAATAGATAGTTAATTCACTTGATTGAATCATTCCACATTGTAAACATTTATCAAAACCTCACATTGTATCCATACATGTAAATAACTATGATTTTTCAATTAAGAATAATATTAATTTAAAATAAATAAGGGTTCAAATACTTCAAGACTGGGATGGCCTTGAAAGTATACATGCTAGCCCTGTTCTCTAGTCATTAACATAATACAGAAAGAAAGTATACACAACTAAGCTACATCCGACTTTTAAGAGCACAGGAATTCCCAATTTTAACAATCATTACAGGTCAGTGTGGTGTTTATGCCTGTAATCCCAGCACTTTGGGAAGCTGAGGTGGGTGGATTGCTTGAGCCCAGGCAGCTGAGGCTACAGTGAGACAATCACACCACTGCACTCAGCCTGGGCAACAGAGTGAGAATCTGTCTCAAAAAATAAAAGGATTACATAATATGGCTAAGATGAGAATCATTGCAAACATGAGATATATTTGAATTAAAGCATCAATGTTACACTGCTTAAGATAAGTTGAATGAACATTGGGAAAAATGAAGGAATATTCAAATGAGGTGTTGACACTTACCCACACAGAGATATTAAAATGAATCCTTGTCGGATAGATCTGTTCCAACTGATTGGGCAAACATTCAAAACCAAAATGACCAATCGTATTTAAACAACAATATTATTTTCTTTTTGCTTAAATAAAAACAAATTTAGAGTTTTGTGTTAGAATAGAAAATGAAGTCATTTGAAAGGAAAATATTATAGTACATCAAAGAATTAGAATTGATTATCATTTGATTATCATACCTCAGATGAGATGCAAAATATTAAGTACATTTGTGAAAATAAGGTCTGCGTTCAAACACATAGATTTGTCTCTTTATTTATAAATAAAGTGAATCTATCTCTCAGCACACTCAAAGAGTCTCTGTTTCTAAATTTTAAAAGAAATAGGTGACAAACACAGTGGCTCACACCTGTAATCCCAGCACTTTGGGAGGCTGAAGCAGGCAGATCATGAGGTCAGGAGTTCAAGACCAGCCTGGCCAACATTGTGAAACCCCATCTCCACTAAAAATACAAAATTAGCTGGGTGTGGTGGTGCACACTTGTAATCCCAACTACTCAGAAGGCTGAGGCAGGAGAATCACTGAACCTGGGAGGCGGAGGTTGCAGCGAGGTAAGATCGCACCACTGTACTCCAACCCGGGCGAAAGACCGAAAATCTATCTCAATAATTAAATAAATAAATAAATAAATAAAGGAATTAAGGAAATACTATAAGAAATTCTAATGTATTACTGTAACATAACAAATTATTCTTCCACAAGAAAAAAGAAAAAAATTTTAACATCCTTTCATTCTGCTGCAGCGTGTAAATATATTGAGAAAATCCCACACATGTTAATCCAGATGCTTCTCAACTTATGAGGCTATGTCCCAAGAAACCCTAGATGCTTCTCAACTTATGAGGCTATGTCCCAAGAAACCCATCATAAATTGAATATATTGTAAGTCAAAAATTCCTTTAATACACCTAACAAAACTGAACATTATAGCTCAGCCTTGCCTGCCTTAAACATGCTCAGAACACTTACATTAGCCTACATTTAGGCAAAATCAACTAACACAAAGCTCATGTTATAATAAATTATTGAATATCTCATGTAATTTATTGAATAAAGTGAAAAACGGCACTATCATAGAGTCAACAATTTTAGTTCAATGATTGTTGATCCTCTACATATGTGAGAAACCAAAATCAATTTGAAATTTTTAAAAAATCAAATGATTTTAACTTCAAATTTGTTATATACCCTCTGAGGACTTGTGTTATATCAAAGAAATCTACTACTAATAACACCATTCTAGAAAATTAGAAATCCATCAATATTATACACAAAGTTACCAACTGATCATTTTTAAAAGGTTAAAAGGTAATTCATTGTTTAATTTCTAAGCGCTTTTATTTTAAAAATGAGACTTATATAACCCCCTCCACACCTATAAACACATTAAATACCACTTTGCAATGACAGCTCAGCATTGCAAACTGCTTGAGCTGCTTGAGCCCAAAGCTCAGCATACTTGAGCCCAAAAGTTTGAGGCTGCAGTGAGCTATGATCGTGCCAAGGCAGGTGGATTACCTGAGGTCAGGAGTTCGAGACCAGCCTGGCCAACATGGTGAAACCATGTCTCTACCGAAAATACAAAAATTAGCTGGGCATGGTGGCACATGACTGTAATACCAGCTACTTGGGAGGCTGAGGCAGAAGAATCACTTGAACCCAGGATATGGAGGTTGCAGTGAGCTGAGACTGTGTCACTGCATTCCAGCCTGGATGACAGAGCAGGACTGTGTGTCAATAAATAGATAAATAAAATATTTAAATTATGTTCTTAGCTGGGCATGGTGGTGTGCACCTGTGGTTCTGGCTACTTGGGGGCCTGAGGCAGGAGGATGGTTTGAGCCTGGGAGATAGAGGCTGCAGTGAGCTATGATCATACCACTACACTTCCGCCTGGGTGACAGAGCAAGACCTTGTATCAAAAAAAATAAAAAATTATTTTCCTCTCAGTCCCAGGTATTCTAACAAGCCTTGATGGCCCCCATTTTGAGATTATAGCCTGTGGCAAGGGCCTGGCAAACAGGTTCTCTGTGCAGAATTGAGGTCGTTGTGGAGTAACATTTTCTTGGGCTGCATCAGCCTGTGGGTGAAAGTAAAGTTGGGTGCGGTGGCTCTCCCCTGGATTCCTTGATGCTTTTAATATCCTGAGTCCTCTACCCCACTCTGCACGAGCCACATTGACACTCGTGCACCAAGGTATGTGGTGTGGCCCCAGTGCCCACAGGATCGCTTGTGAGAACTGCTCCTTCAGCCCCACCTGTGGCCTCTCCTCCCGGGTGAAGTCTGGTTCCTGATGTTCATGCCACGCTCCTTCTCACCAGGGTGCACAGGCATCACCGCCTCCAAAACACCTGATTGAAACCTGTTCCTGGTGGGGCCACCTCACCTCTCCAGGATGGCTTTCTCTGAAGCCAGTTCTTCCATCACAGTGGAAGTAAAGAAAATTATGAAAACTAGCAGGGAACAGTGGTTCACACCTGCAATCCCAGCACTTTGGGAGGCTGAGGAGGGCAGATCACTCAAGGTCAGGAGTTCGAGACCAGCCTGGCCAACATGGCAAAACCTGATCTCTACTAAAAATACAAAATATTAGCTGGGCATAGTGGCGTGCACCTGTAATCCTAGTTACTCAGGAGGCTGAGGCATAAGAATTGCTTGAACCCAGAGGTGGAGGTTGCAGTGAGCCGAGATCATGTCACTGCACTCCAGCCTGGGCGACAGAGCAAGACTCTTTCTCAAAACGAATAAATAAAATTATGAAAACTCTCTTGAATATATGGGCACCTCCTGAACAGGAGGTGGTTGAGGGGAGGTCCGGCAGGTGGGACACAGTATCCTGGCAGGGCAGGAACTGGGACTTCAGTGTATTGTGTTTGGACCTCAATGGTGCCCTTGTCACAAGTATCCATCTGCATCCACTGACTTATATGGGGGAACCTGGGGAAAAACCAATGATATGGTTTGATTGTTTCCCAACCAAATCTCATCTTGAATTTTAGCTCCCATAATCCCCACATGTTGTGGGAGGGACCCAGTAGGAGGTAATTGAATCGTGGGAGTGGGTTTTTCCACTGCTTTTCTCTTGGTAGTGAATTAGTGAATAAGTATCATGAGATCTGATGGTTTTACACAAGGGCAGTTCCCCTGCACACGCTTTCTTGCATGCTGCCATGTAGGATGTGCCTTTGGTCTTCTTCTGTCTTCCATCACGATTGTGAAGCCTTCCCAGTCATGCTGAACAGAGTCCATTTGTAATATTATAAATTACCTAGTCTCAGGGATGTCTTTATTAGCAGCATGAAAATGGATGAATACAACCAAGCTCAATAGCTTAAGTGGGTCCAGCCATCACTCCAGAAGATACAGGATCATAAACCACGGCAGCATCCACACAGTGCTAACTCAGCACACGTGCGGAGTATATGAGCTGTAGGGCTATGGTGGCCTCTGCCTAGATTTTTATAGTACAGACAAGATTTCACCACACTGGTCAGGCTGGTCTCAACTTCCGGACCTCATGATCCACCTGCCTCAGCCTCCCAAAGTGCTGGGATTATAGGCGTGAGCCACCGTGCCAGGCCAAAAATGCAGATTTATGAGTGCCTCCCAGTGCTCTGAATCTAAATTTCTGGATGTCTAAATCTCTGTATATCTAACTTTTAACAACTTTGCTCTCTATGTCTAATATCATTTTAACCTGGAAAATATGCCCTCACCAACCCTTCAATCAATATTATTACCTGACTTCTCCTGATCATAAAGGTCACTAGAGGGCTTGATAAAAATATACATTCTTGGGCCGGGTGTAGTGGCTCATGCCTGTAATCCCAGCACTTTGAGGCTGAGGGGGTGGAGCATGAGGTCAGGAGATCGAGACCATCCTGGTCAACAAGCTGAAACCCCACCTTTACTAAAAATACAAGAAAGAAGGAAGGAAAGGAAGGAAGGAAGGAAAGGAGGAAGGGGAGGGAGGGGAGGGGAGGGGAGGGGAGGGGAGGGAGGGGAGGGGAAGGGAAGGGAGGAAGAAGGAAAGGAAAGGAAAGGAAAGGAAAAAAGGAAAAAGGAAAAGGAAAAAAAGGAAGGAAAAAAAAGGAAAAAGGAAAAAAAAGGGAAAAAAAAAAAGGAAAAAAAAAAGGAAAAAAAGGAAAAAAAAAAAAAAGAAAAAAGGAAAGGAAAAAAAAAAAAAAGGAAAGGAAAAAGGAAGGAAAGGAAAAAGGAAAGGAAAAAAAAGGAAAGGAAAAGGAAAGGAAAAAAAGGAAAGGAAAAAGGAAAGGAAAGGAAAGGAAAGGAAAGGAAAAGGAAAGGAAAGGAAAAAGGAAAGGAAAGGAAAGGAAAAAGGAAAGGAAAGGAAAGGAAAGGAAGGAGAGAAAGAGAGTTACCTGGGTATGGTGGTACGTGCCTGTAATTCCAGCTACTTGGGAGGCTGAGGCAGGAGAATCGCTTGAACCCAAAAGGCGGAGGTTGCAGTGAGCCAAGATCGTGCCTCTGCATTCCAGCCTGGTGACAGAGCAAGACCCTGTCTCAAAACAAAACAAAACAAAAATCAAACACATTCTTAGGTCTCTCTGCTGGTGGGGATCATGTATAAAACAAAGCCCAAGAATCTACATTTATTTATTTATTTTTTAAGTTTTTTGCTTTTTTTGAGATGGAGTCTCACTCTGTCGCCCTGGCTGGAGTGCAGAGGCATGATCTCAGCTCACTGCAACCTCTACCACCTGGGTTCAAGCGATTCTCTAGCCTCAGCCTCCTGAGTAGGTGGGATTACAGGTGCCCGAAAATATGCCTGGTTAATTTTTGTATTTTTAGTAGAGACAGGGTTTTACCATGTTGGCCAGGTTGGTCTCGAACTCCTGACCTCAGGAGATGCACTCACCTTGGCTTCCCAAAGTTCTGGTATTAGAGGTGTGAGTCACCATGCCCAGCCAAGAATCTACATCTAAATGTAGTTGTTAAATGTTCTTATAAGTAACTACACACATTTATCTGTTTTGTGGAATTACCGGAATATAGATCAGTTAAATTTTGGATAGCCTTAACCCAATATGATAATTTTAGTTTTTGAATAGCAGTTTATTTTAAGCCATTGCTTCTGGAAGAATTTAATCTGATCCAGTGTTGCATTTTTCTCTCACCGATAGATACAAGAATGAAGATAATAGCTATAGCATTTAATGAGCATTAACTATGTGCCCGCCACCATGTAACTGAACCTCCTCAAACCCTCTGAGGCATGGACCACTGTACTACTGCCATCACCATTTTATGGAGAAGATACTGAGGCAAAGCAGGGTTACGTATCTTGCTAGGCCAGGCAGTTATTAACATGGTAGAGTTGGGATTCCAAACTATTCTTGTAACCAACACAACACTGCATCTCTGCACTTAATCCAGACCAATTTCTCTGATGCTCAAAATTTGCCTGCTTTTTTTTTTTTTTTTTTTTTTTTTTTTGAGAGAGAGTTTCACTCTTGTAGCCCAAGCTGGAGTGCAATGGTGTGATCTTGGCTCACTGCAACCTCCGCCTCCTGGGTTCAAGAAATTCTCCTGCTTCACCCTTCCCGAGTAGCTGGGATTACAGGCATGTGCCACCATACCCGGCTAATTTTGTATTTTTAGTAGAGACAGGATTTCTCCTTGTTGGTCAGGCTGGTCTCAAACTCCCAACCTCAGGTGATCCATCTGCCTCGGTCTCCCAAAGTGCTAGGATTACAGGTGTGAGCCCCGCGCCTGGCCAATTTGCCTGGCCAATTTGCCTGCATTAAATGTGCTTTTGTGAAATATAGATAGATAGATAGATAGATAGATAGATAGATAGATAGATAGATAGATATAGATATAAATATATAGATATTTGAGACGGAGTATCTCTCTGTCACCCAGGCTGGAGTGCAATGGTGCAATCTTGGCACACTACAACCTCTGCCTTCCAGGTTCAAGCGATTCTCCTGCCTCAGCCTCCTGAGTAGCTGCAATTACAGGCACCCACCACCATGCTAATTTTTGTATTTTTAGTAGAGATGGGTTTTCACCATGTTGGCCAAGCTGGTCTCGAAACCCTGACCTCAGGTGATCTGCCTGCCTCAGCCTCCCATATTGCTGGGATTACAGGCAGAGCCATTGTACCCAGTCAAAATATATTTCTAATATAAAAGGTTCCAGCGATTCTCCTCACTCAGCCTTCCGGGTATCTCAGATTACAGGTGCCCAACACCATGCCTGGCTACTTTTTTAGTATTTTTAAGTACTAAAAACAACATAGCTTCACCGTGTTGGTCAAACTCCTGACCTCAAGTGATCCACCCGCCTCAGCCTCCCACAGTGCTGGGATTACAGGCATGAACCACCGTGCCTGGCCTAATTTTTATATTTTGAATAGAGACGGTGTTTCACCACGTTGGTCAGGCTGGTCTCTAACTCCTGACC
>NW_022144224.1:0-13182 GCF_007565055.1 Rhinopithecus roxellana
ATGTGACATTCGGGTGTTCACTGAGGGCAATGGTGAAAAAGGAAAATCCTTAGATGAAAACTAGAAAGAATCTTTCTTAATAACTTCTTGGTGATGTGGGAATTCATCTCACTGATTTACACTTATGTTTCATGGACCAGTCCATTAACACTGCCATTGAGGAACATGAGAAGGGCTTCTTTGGCCTCGCATGGAAGTCTCCGCTGTAAAAGGAAATTTCATCAGTTCAAAACGTGAAAGAAACGTTCTGATAAACTTCTTTCGGATCTTGTGAATTCATCTCACAGAGTTACAACTTAAACTCAGGAAGCAGTTTGCTAACACTCTTTTCGTGGGATCTGCATAGTGGTATTTTGGAGCCCATAGGGGCCCATAGTGAAAAAGGAAATATCCTCAGATAATAACTAGAGAGAAGCTTTCTGAGAGATGTCTTCTGATGTGTGACTTCATCACACAGAGTTCCACCCTTCCCTTCCTGGAACAGTTTGCTAACACCGTTGTCTTGGATTCAGCAAAGTGATATTTGGGAAGCTCATTGAGGGGCCATGGTGAAAAAGGAAATATCCTCAGATCAAAACTGGAAAGATGCCTTCTGAGAAACTAGATTGCCATGTGTGAATGCAACTCAAAGAGTTACAACTTTTCTCTCAGTGATCAGTTTGCTTACACAGTTTTCTGGCAATCTGCAATGGGATATTTTTAGCGCAATGAAGCTTACGGTGATAAAAAAAAATATCCTCAGATGAGAACTAGAAAGAAACTTTCTTAGAAACTTCTTGGTGATGTCTGAATTCATCTCACAGAGTTACACTTACGTTTCTTGGAGCAGTCCATAAACAATGTCTTTGAGGAACCTGAGAAGGGCTGCTTTGGATCGCATTGAGGCCTACGCTGATAAGGAAATATCATCAGTTTCAAAACGTGAAAGAAGCCTCTGAGAAACTTCTTTCTAATCTGTGAATACATCTCACAGAATTATACCGTAGACCTCAGGAAGCAGTTTGCTAACACTCTTTTCGTGCAATCTGCAGAGTGATATTTCGGAGCCCATAGGGGTCCTGGAGAAAAAAGAAATATCCTGACATAATAACTAGAGGGAAGCTTCCTGAGAGATTGCTTTCCTGATGTGGTGACTTCATCACACCAGAGGTTTCCACCCTTCCATTCTTGCAACAGTTTGCTAACACTGTGTCGTGGATTCTGCAAAGTGATATTTGGGAGCTCATTGAGGGATATGGATGAAAAGGAAATATCCTCAGATCAAAACTGCAAAGAATCTTTCTGAGGAAACTACGTTGCCATGTGTGAATGCAACTCACAGAGTAACAGGTTTCTCTTCAGTGATCACCTTGCTAACACAGTTTTGTGGCAATCTGCAATTGGATACTTCTTTGCACAATGAACCTCATGGTGACAAAGGAAATATCCTCAGAGGAAAACTAGAGAGAAGCTTTCTTAGAAACTTCTTGGTGATGTGTGAATTCATCTCACAGAGTGTTACTTATGTTTCGTGGTGCAGTCCATTAACACTGTCTTTGAGGAACCTGAGAAGGGCTTCTATGGATCGTATTGAGGCCTACGCTGATAAAGGAATTATCATCAGTTCAAAACTTGAAAGGAGTCTTCTGAGAAACTTCTTTCTTATCTGTGAATTCATCTCACAGAGTTACAACGTAGACCTCAGGAAGCAGTTATCTAACAATCTTTTCGTGGAATCTGCAAAGTGATATTTGGGAGCCAACAGGGTCCTATGGAGAAAAAGGAAATATCCTCAGATAACAACTAGACAGCAGCTTTCTGAGAGATTGCTTTCTGATGTGTGACTTGATCACACATAGTTCCACCCTTCCTTTCTTGGAACAGTTTGCTAACACTGTTGTCGTGGATTCTGCCAAGTGATATTTGGGACCTCATTGAGGGCTATCGTGAAAAAGGACAAGTCCTCATATAATAATTAGAGAGAAGGTTTCTGAGAGATTGCTTTCTGATGTGTGACTTCATCACACAGAGTTCGACCCTTTCCTACTTGGAACAGTTTGCTAACACTGTTGTCGTGGATTCTGCAAAGTGATATTTGTGAGCTCATTGAGAGTTATGGTGAAAAAAAAAATTTCCTCAGATCAAACCTGGAAAGAAGCCTTCTGAGAAACTGCATTGGCCATGTGTGAATGCAACTCCCACAATTACACGTTTCTCTTCAGTGATCAGTTTGCTAACACAGTTTCTGGAAATCTGCAGTGGGATGCTTCTTAGCGCAATGAAGCTTACGGTGACAAAGGAAATATCCTCAGGTGAAAACCAGAAAGAAGGTTTCTTAGAAACTTCTTGGTGATGTGTGGTTTCATCTTACAGAGTTACACTTATGTTTCGTGGAGCAGTCCATTAACACTGTTTTGAGGATCCTGAGAAGGGCTTATTTGTATCGCATTGAGTCCTACGGTGATAAAGGAAATACCATCAGTTCAAAACGTGAAAGAAGCTTTCTGAGAAACTTCTTTGTGATCTGTGAATTCATGTCACAGAGTTAAACCATAGACCTCAGTAAGCAGTTTGCTAACACTCTTTTCGTGGAATCTGAAAAGTGATATTTGGAAGCCCATGGGGGCCCATGGTGAAAAAGGGAATATCCTCATATACTAACTAGAGAGATGCTTTCTGAGAGATTGCTTTCTGATGTGTGACTTCATCACACGGAGTTCCACCCTTCCCTTCTTGGAACAGATTTCTAACACTGTGGTCGTGGATTCTGCAAAGTGGTATTTGGGAGCCCATAGGGGCCTATGGTTAAAAAGGAAATATCCTCAGATAATAACTAGAGAGAAGCATTCTGAGAGATTGCTTTCTGATGTGTGACTTCATGACACAGAGTTCCACCCTACCCTTCTTGAAACAGTTTGCTAACACTCTTGCCGTGGATTCTGCAAAGTAATACTTCGGAGCCCATGGGGGCCCATGGTGAAAAAGGAAATATCCTCACATAATAACTAGAGAGAAGCTTTCTGAGAGATTGCTTTCTAATGTGTGACTTCATCACACCGAGTTCCCCCCTTCTCTTTTTGGAACAGTTAGCTAAGACTGTTGTCGCTGATTCTGAAAGTGATATTTGGGAGCTCATTGAGGGCTGTGGTGAAAAAGGAAATATCCTCAGATCAAAACTGGAAAGAAGCCTTCTGAGAATCTGCATTGCCATGTGTGAATGCAACTCACAGAGTTACACTTTTCTCTTCAGTGATCAGTTTGCTTCCTAAGTTTTCTGGAAATCTGCAATGGGATACTTCTTAGCGCAATGAAGCTTACGGTGACAAGGGAAATATCCTCAGAGGAAAACTAGAAAGAAGCTTTCTTAGAAACTTCTTGGTGATGTGTGAATTCATCTCACAGAGTTACAATTATGTTTCGTGGAGCAGTCCATTAACACTGGCTTCAGGAACCTGAGAAGGGCTTCTTTGGATCTTATAGAGGCCTATGCTGATATAGGAAATATCATCAGTTCAAAAAGTGAAAGAAGCTTTCTGAGAAACTTCTTTCTGATCTGTCAATTCTTCTAAAAGAGTTACACCTTAGAACTTAGGAATCAGTTCGCTAACACTGTTTTCGTGGAATGTTCAAAGTGATAATTGAGGGTACATAGTAGGCCATGGTGAATAAGCAATTATCCCCAGATAATAACTAGAGAGAAGCTTTCTGAGATTTTACTTTTTGATGTGTGACTTCATCACAAACAGTTCCACCCTTCCCTTCTTGGAACAGTTTGCTAACTCTGTTGTCGTGGATTCTGCAAAGTGATATTTGGGAGCCCATAGGGGCCCATGGTGAAAAAAGAAGTATCCTCACCTAATAACTAGAGAGAAGCTTTCTGAGAGATTGCTTTCTGATGTGTGACTTCATCACACAGAGTTCCACCCTTCCCTTCTTACAACGGTTTGCTAACACTGTTGTCGTGGATTCTGCAAAGGGATATTTGGGAGCCCATTGAGTGCTATGGTGAAAAAGGAAATATGCTCTGACCAAAAGTGGAAAGAAGACTTCTGAGAAACTGCATTGCCATCGGTGAATGCAACTCACAGAGTTACACATTTCTCGTCAATGATCAGTTTGCTAACACTGTTTTCTGGAAATCTGTATTTAGATATTTCTTAGTGCAATGCAGCTTACGGTGACAAAGTTAATATCCTCAGATGATAACTAGAGAGAAGCTTTCCTAGAAACTTCTTGGTGATGTGTGAATTAATCTCACAGTGTTACACTTATGTTTCATGGTGCAGTCCATTAACACTGTCTTGGAGGAAACTCAGAAGGGCTTCTTGGATCGCATTGAGGCCTACGCTGATAAAGGAAATTTCATCATTTCAAAACGTGAAGAAGCTTTCTGAGAAACTTCTTTCTGATCAGTGAGTTCATCTCACAGACTTACAACTTAGACCTCAGTAAGCAGTTTGCTAACACTCTTTTCGTGGAATCTGCAAAGTGATATCTGGGAGCCCATGGGGGCCCAAGGTGAAAAAGGAAATATCCTCAGATAATAATTAGAGAGAAGCTTTCTGAGAGATTGCTTTCTAATGTGTGACTTCATCACACAGAGTTCCACCCTTCGCTTCTTAGAACAGTTTGCTAAAAATGTTGTCCTGGATTCTGCAAAGTGATATTTGGGAGCCCATAGCGGCCCATGGTGAAAAAGGAAATATCCTCACATAATACCTAGAGAGGAGTTTCTCAGAGATTGCTTTCTGATGTGTGACTTCATCACACAGAGTTCCACATTTCCCTTCTTGGAACAGTTTCTGACACTGTTGTCGTGGATTTTGCAATGTGATATTTGGGAGCCCATAGGAGCCCATGGTGAAAAAGGAAATATCCTCACGTATAACTAGAGAGAAGCGTTGTGAGAGATTGCTTTCCGATGTTTGACTTCATCACAAGAGTTCCACGCTTCCCTTCTTGGAACAGTTTGCTTACACTGTTGTCATGGATTCTGCAAAGGGATATTTGCTAGCCCATTGAAGGCTATGGTGAAAAGGACACATCCTCAGTTCAAAACTGGAAAGAAGCCTTCTGAGAAACTGCATTGCAATGAGTGAATGCAACTCACCGAGTTAAACGTTTCTCTTCAGTGATCAGTTTGCTAACAGTTTTCTGGAAATCTACAACGGGATACTTCTTAGCGCAGTGAAGCGTAAGATGACAAAGGAAATACCCTCAGATGAAAACGAGAAAGAAGCTGTATTAGAAACTTCTTGGTGATGTGTGAATTCATCTCAAAGAGTTACACTTATGTTTTGTGCAGCAGTCCATTAACACTGTCTTTGAGGAACCTGAGAAGGGCTTTTTTGGATCGCATTGAGGCCTACGCTGACAAAGGAAATATCATCAGTTCAAAACGTGAAAGATGCTTTCTGGGAAACTTCGTTCTGATCTCTGAATTCATCTCACGGAGTTACACCTTAGACCTCAGGAAGCAGGTTGGTATCACTCTTTTCGTGGAATCTGCAAAGTGATATTTCGGAGCCCATAGGGGCCCATGCTGAAAAAGGAAATATCCTCACATAATAACTAGAGAGAAGCTTTCTGAGACATTGCTAACTGAAGTGTGACTTCATCACACAGAGTTCCAACATTCCCTTCTTGGAACACCGTGCTAACACAGTTGTCGTGGATTCTGAAAAGTGATATTTGGGAGCTCATTGAGGGCTATGGTGTAAAAGTAATTATCCTCAGATCAAAACTTCAAAGAAGCCTTCTGAGATACTGCATTGCCATGTGTGAATGCAACTCACTGAGTTTAAAACGTTTCTCTTCAGTGATCAGTTTGCTAACACAGTTCTCTGGAAATATACATTTGGGTACTTCTTAGCACAATGAAAGCTTATGGTGACAACGGAAATATACTCAGATGAAAAGTAGAAAGAAGCTTTCTTAGAAACTTCTTCGTGATGTTTGAAGTTATCTCACAGGGTTACATTTATGTTTCGTGGAGCAGTCCATTAACACTGTCTTGAGGAACCTGAAAAGGGGATTCTTTGGATCGTATTGAGGCCTACGGTGATAAAGGAAATATCATCAGTTCAAAACGAGAAAGAAGCTTTCTGAGAAACTTTTCTGATCTGTGAATTCATCTCACAGAGTTACAAATTTGGCCTCAGGAAGCAGTTTGCTAACACTCTTTTCGTGGAATCTGCAAAGTGATATTTGGGAGCCCATAGGGGCCCATGCTGAAAAAGGAAATATCCTCACATAATGAATAGAGAGAAACTTTCTGAGAGATTGCTTTCTGATGTGTGACGTCATCACACAGAGTTCCACCCTTCCCTTCTTGGAACAGTTTGCTAACACTGTTGTCGTGGATTCTGCAAAGTGATATTTCGGAGCCCATAATGGCCCATAATGAAAATGGAGATATCCTCACATAAAAACTAGAGAGAAGCTTTCTAAGAGATTGCTTTCTGATGGGTGACTTCATCACAGAAAGTTCCACCCTACTTTCCTTGGCACAGTTTGCTAACACTGTTGCCGTGGATTCTGCCAAGTGATATGTGGGCGTTCATTGAGGCCCATGGTGAAAAAGGAATATCCTCAGATCAAAACTGAAAAGAAGCCTCCTGAGAAACTGCAAGGCCATGTTTGAATTCAACTCACAGAGTTACACGTTTCTCTTCAGGGATATGTTTGCTAACACAGTTTTCTGGAAATCTGCATTTACATACTTCTTAGTACAACGAAGCTTACTGTGACAAAGGAAATATCCTCAGATGACAAATAGAAAGAAGCTTTCTTCGAAACTGCTTGGTGATATGTGAATTCATCTCAGAGAGTTACACTTATGTTTCCTGGAGGAGTCCATTAATCCTCTCTTTGAGGAACCTGAGAATGGCTTCTTTGGATCGCATTGAGGCCTACGCTGAGAAACTAAATATCATTAGTTCAAAACGTGAATCTTTTTGAGAAACTTCTGTCCGATCTGTGAATTCTTCTCACAGAGTTGCACATTACAACTCAGGAAACAGTTTGCTAACAATCTTTTCGTGGAATCTGCAAAGTGATATTTGGGAGCGCATTGGGGCCCATGGTGAAAAAGGAAATATCCTCAGATAATAACTAGAGAGAAGCTTTCTGAGGGATTGCTTTCTGATGTGTGACTTCATCACACAGAGTTCCACCCTTCCCTTCTTGGAACAGTTTGCTAACACTGTTGTCGTGAATTCTGCAAAGTGATATTGGGAGCTCATTGAGGACTATGGTGAAAAAGGAAATATCCTAAGATTAAAACTGGAAAGAAGCCTTCTGAGAAACTGCATTGCCATGAGCGAATGCAACTCACAGAGTTACACGTTTCTCTTCAGTGATCAGTTTGTATCACAGTTTTGTGGAAATCTGCAATTAGATACTTCATAGCGCAATGAATCTCACGGTGACAAAGGAAATATCCTCAGATGAAAACTAGAAAGAAGCTTTCGTAGAAATATCTTGGTGATGTGTCAATTCATCTCACAGAGTTACACTTATGTTTCAGTGGAACAGTCCATTAACAGTGTCTTTGAGGAAACTGAGAAGCGCTTCTTTGGATCGGATTGAGGCCTACGCTGATAAAGGAAATTTCATCAGTTCAAAACGTGAAAGAAGCTTTATGAGAAACTTTTTTCTGATCAGTGAGTTCATCTCACAGACTTACAACTTATACCTCAGGAAGCAGTTTGCTAACACTCTTTTCGTGGAAATTGCAAAGTGATATTTGGGATCCCTTAGGGCCCCGTGGTGAAAAAGGAAATATCCTCACATAATAACTAGAGAGAAGCTTTCTGACAGATTGCTTTCTGATGTGTGACTTCATCACACAGAGTTCCACCATTCCCTTCTTGGAACAGTTTGATAACATTGTTTTTGTGTATTCTGCAAAGTGATATTTGGGAGTCCATAAGGGCCGAGGGTAAAAAAGGAAGTATCCTCACATCAAAACTAGAAAGAAGCTTTCTGAGAGATTGATTTCGGATATGTGACTTCATCACACAGATTTCCACCCTTCCCTTCTTCTAACAGTTTGGTAACACTGTTGTCGTGGATTCTGCAAAGTGATATTTGGGAGCTCATTGAGGGCTATGGTGAAAAAGGATATATCCTCAGATTAAAAGTGGAAAGAAGCCTTATGAGAAACTGCATTGCCATGTTTGAATGCATCTCACAAAGTTACACGTTTCTCTTCAGTGATCAGTTTGTTAACACAGTTTTCTGGAAATCTGCAATTAGATACGTCTGAGAGCAATGAAGCGTATGGTGACAAAGGTATAATCCTCAGATGAAAACTAGAAAGAAGCTGTCATAGAAACTTCTTGGTGATGTGTGAATTCATCTCACAGAGTTACACTTATGTTTCATGGAGCAGTCCATTAGCACTGTCTTTCAGGAAACTGAGAAGGGCTTCTTAGGATCGCATTGAGGCCTATGCTGAAAAAGGAAATATCATCAGTTCAAAACCTGAAAGAAGCTTTCTGAGAAACTGTTTTTGATCTGTGAATTCATCTAAAAGAATTACACGTCAGTCCTCAGGAAGGTGTTTCCTAACACTCTTTTCCTGGAATATGCAAAGTGATATTTGGGAGTACATAGTAGCCCATGGTGAAAATGGAAATATCCTCAGATAATAGATAGCGAGAAGCTTTCTGAGAGATTACTTTCTGATTTGTGACTTCATCACACAGAGTTCCACCCTTCCGTTCTTGGAACAGTTTGCTAACACTGTTGTCGTGGATTCTGCAAAGTGATATTTGGGAGCCCATAGAGGCTCATGGTGAAAAAGGAAATATCCTCACATAATAACTAGAGAGAAGCTTTCTGAGAGATTGCTTTCTGATGTGTATCTTCATCACACATAGTTCCATCCTTCCTTTTTTGGAACAGTTTGCGAAGACTGTTGTCGTTGATTCTGCAAAGTGATATTTGGGAGCTCATTGAGGGCTATGGTGAAAAAGGAAATATCCACAGATCAAAACTGGAAAGAAGCCTTCTGAGAAACTGCACTGCCATGTATGAATGCAACTCACAGAGTTACACGTTCCTCTTCAGTGATCAGTTTGCTAAAACAGTTTTCTGGAAATCTGCAATTGGATTCTTCTTAGCACAATGATGCTTACAGTGACAAAAGAAATACACTGAGATGAAAACTAGAAAGAAGCATTCTTAGAAACTTCTTGCTGATGTGTGAATTCATCTCACAGATTTACACTTATGTTTCGTGGAGCAGTCCATTAACACTGTCTTTGAGGAACCTGAGAAGGGCTTCTTTGGATGGCATTGAGCCCGACGCTGATAAAGGAAATATCATCAGTTGAAAACGTGAAAGAAGCTTTCTGAGAAACTTCTTTCTGATCTGTGAATTCATCTCATAGAGTTACACCTTAGACCTCAGGAAGCAGTGTGATAACACTCTTTCGTGGAAACTGCAAAGTGATATTTTGGAGCCCATAGGTGCCCTTGGTGAAAAAGGAATTGTCCTCACATAATAACTAGAGAGAAGATTTCTGAGAGATTGCTTTCTGTTGTGTGACTTCATCACACAGAGTTCCACCCTTCTGTTTCTGGACAGTTTGCTAACACTGTTGTTGTGGATTCTTCCGTGATATGTGGGAGCCCTTCGGGGTCCATTGTGAAAAAGGAAATATCCTCACATAATAACTAGAGCGACGCTTTCTGAGAGATTGCTTTCTGATGTGTGACTTCATCACACAGAGTTCCACCCTTCCCTTCTTGGAACAGTTTGCTAAGACAGTTTTCGTGGATCCTGCAAAGTGATATTTGGGAGCTCATTGAGGGCTATGGTGAAAAAGGATATATCCTCAGATCAAAACTGGAAAGAAGATTTGTGGGAAACTGCATTGCAATTCGTGAATGCAACTCAGAGAGTTACACGATTTTCTTCAGTGATCAGTTTGCTAACACAGTTTTCTGGAAATCTGCAATGGTATACCTCTTAGCGCAACGACGCTTAAGGTGACAAAGGAAATATTCTCAGAGGAAAAGTAGAAAGAAGCTTTGTTAGAAACTTTTGGTGACGTGTGAATTCATCTCACAGAGTTACACTTATGTTTCGTGGCGCAGTCCATTAACACTGTGTTTGAAGAAACTGAGAACGGCTCCTTTGGATCACATTGAGGCCTACACTGATAAAGGATATACCATCAGTTCAATACGTGAAAGAAGCTTTCTGAGAACTTCTTTCTGATCTTTGAATTCATCTCACAGAGTTACAACTTAGACCTCAGGAAGCAGTTTGCTAACACACTTTTCGTGGAATCTGCAGTGATATCTGGGAGCCCTTAGGGGCACATGGTTGAAAAGCAAATATCCTCAGATAATAACTAGAGAGAAGCTTTCTGCGAGATTGCTTCCTGTTGTATGACTCATCACCACAAAGTAACACCCATCCCTTCTTGGAACAGGTTGCTAAGACTGTTGTCCTTCATTCTGCAAAGTGATATTTGGGAGCCCTAGGGGCCCATAGTGAAAAAGGAAATATCTGGGTGCAGCACACCAACATGGCATAAGTATACATATGTAACAAACCTGCACGTTATGCACATGTACCCTAGAACTTAAAGTATAATTAAAAAAAAAAAAAAAAGAAAAAGGAAATATCCACACATAATAACTAGAGAGAAGCTTTCTGAGAGATTGGTTTCTGATGTGTGACTTCATCACACAGACTTCCACCCTTCCCTTCTAGGAACAGTTTCCTAACACTGTTGTCGTGGATTCTGCAAAGTGATATATGGGACCTCATGGAGGGCTATGGTGAAAAACGAAATATCCTGATATCAAAACAGGAAAGAAGCCTTCTGAGAAACTGCATTGCCACGTGTGAATGCAACTCACGGAGTTACACGTTTCTCTTCAGTGATCAGTTTGGTAACACATTTTTCTGGAAATCTGCAATGGGATACTTCTTAGCGCAATGAAGCTTACGGTGACAAAGGAAATATCCTCATATGAAAATTAGAAATAAGCTTTCTTAGAAACTTATTGGTGATGGGTGATTTCATGTCACAGAGTTAACACTGATGTTTCGTGGGGCAGTCCGTTAACACTGTCTTTGAGCAACCAGGGAAGGGCTTCTTTGGATCGCATTGAGGACTATGCTGATAAAGGAAATATCATCAGTTCAAAGCGTGAAAGAAACTTTCTGAGAAACTTCTTTCTGATCTGTGAATTCATCTCACAGAGTTACCCCTTAGACCTCAGGAAGCAGTTTGCTAACAATCTTTTCGTGAAATCTGCAAAATGATATTAGGGAGCCCATAGGGGCCCATGGTGAACAAGTAAATATCCTCACTTAATAACGAGAGAGAAGCTTTCTGAGAGATTGCTTTCTGATGTGTGACTTCATCACACAGAGTTCTTCCCTTCCCTTCAAGGAACAGTTTGCTAACACTGTTGTCGTGGATTCTGCAAAGTGATAAATGGGAGCTCCTTGAGGGCTACGGTGAAAAAGGAAATATCCTCAGATCAAAACTGGAAAGAAGCCTTATGAAAAACTGCCTTGCCATGTTTGAATGCAACTCACAGAGTTACACGTTTCTCCTCCGTGATCAGTTTGCTGAGAAGTTTTCTGGAAATCTGCAGTGGGATTCTTCTTAGCGCAATGTAGCTTACATTGACAAAGGAAATATCCTCAGATGAAAACCAGAAAGAAGCTTTCTTAGAAACTTCTTGGTGATGTGCGAATTCATCTCACAGAGTTACACTTATGTTTCGTGGAGCAGTCCAATTAAACCTGTCTTTGAGGAACCTGAGAAGGGTTTCTTAGGATCGCATTAGAGGCCTACGCTGATAACGGAAATATCATCAGTTCAAAACGTGAAAGAAGCTTTCTGGAGAAACATCTTCCTGAATCTGTAGATTTCATCTCAATAGAAGTTAAACTGTAGACCTCAGGAAGCAGTTTGCTAACACTGTTTTCGTGGAATCTGCAAAAGTGATATTTGGGAGTCCATAGGGGGCCCAAGGTAAAAAAGGAAATATCCTCCCATACTAACTAGAGAGAAGCTTTCTGAGAGATTGCTTTCTGATATGTGACTTCATCACACAGAGTCCACTGTTCCCTTCTTGGAACAGTTGCTACATTGTTGTCGTGAATTCTGCAAAGTGATATTTGGGAACTCCTTGAGGGGTAAGGTGAAAAAGGAAATATCCTCAGATCAAAATTGGAAAGAAGCCTTCTGAGAAACTGCATTGCCATGTGTGAATGCAACTCACAGAGTTACACGCTTCTCTTCAGTGATCAGATTGCTCACACAGTTTTCTGGAAATCTGCAATGGAATACTTCTTAGCGCAACGAAGCTTACCGTGAAAAAGGAAATATCCTCAGAGGAATAGTAGAAAGAAGCTTTGTTAGAAACTTCTTGGTGATGCGTGAATTCATCTCACAAAGTTACACTTATGTTTCGTGTAGCAGTCCATTAACAGTGTCTCTGAGGAACATGAGAAGGGCTTTTTAGCTTCGCATTGAGACCTACGTTGATAAAGGAAATATCATTAGTTCAAACCGTGAAAGAAGCTTTCTGATAAACTTTTCTCTTATCTGTGAATTCATCTCACAGAGTTCCACGTTAGACCTCAGGAAGCACTTTGCTTACACTCTTTTCATAGAATCTGCAAGGTGATATTTGGGAGACCATAGGGGCCCATGGTGAAAAAGGAAATATCCTCACATAATAAGTAAATAGAAGCTTTCTGAGAGATTGCTTTCTGATGTGTGACTTCATCACACAGAGTCCCACAATTCCCTTCTTGGAACATTACTAACACAGTTGTGGATTCTGCCAAGTGATATTTGGAAGCTCTTTGAGGGCTAAGGCGAGAAAGGAAGTTACTTCAGATCAAAACTGGAAAATGGCCTTCTGAGAAACTGCATTGCCGTGTGTGACTGCTACTCACAAAGTTACAAGTTTCTCCTCAGCGATCAGTTTGCTAACACAGTTTCTGGAAAATCTGCAATGGGATACTTCTTAGCGCAATGAAGCTTACGGTAACAAAGGAAATATCCTCAGATGAAACTAGAAAGAAGCTTTCTAAGAAACTTCTTGGTGATGTGTGAATTCATCTCAGAGAATTACACTTTTGTTTCGTAGAGCAGTCCATTAACACTGTCTTTTGGTACCTGAGAAGGGCTTATTTGGATCGCATGCGGCCGACGC
>NW_022144225.1:0-15432 GCF_007565055.1 Rhinopithecus roxellana
TTTTTTTTTTTTTTTTTTTTTGTCGAAGATTGGTTCTTGTCATGCTGCCTAGGCTGTTCCGAAACTCCTGGACTCAAGTAAGCCTCTGCCTCAGCCTCCCAAAGTGCTGTGATTACAGGCATGAGCCACTGCTTTTGGCCAGATTTTTTTCTTTTAGTTATTTAAATATATTATCCCATTCTCTTCTGGCCTGTGAATATGTGAATAGATGATTATCTCTTGCTATTTTTAGGATTTGTATTTCATCTTTGATTTTAGGCAGTCTAACTATAATGTGTTGTGGAAACGACCTTTTTGCATTGTATTTTTATTTTCCCGGGGATTGCTGAGTCTCTTGTATCTGAAATGTCTAAATCTTTTGCTGGACTTGAGATGTTTTCATTTATTGTTTAGTTAAATACATTTTCCAATCCTGTCTTTGTCTCTTTGACCTTGTGGATATTGATAATTTTAATATTTAATTGTCACAAAGGCTTTGCTTAGTCTTTTTTATTCCTTTATTTTTGTCTGATGGGATTATTGCAAAAGATGTCTGTTAATGTTCTGAGATTCTTCTACCTATTCTAGTCTACTGCAGAAGCTTTCAACTTTAACTTGTAGTTCCTATAGTGAATTCTTTAATTGCAGAATTTCTTTTTTTTAATTTTTGTTTTTATTTTTTATTTTTTTAATATACTTTAAGTTCTAGGGTACATGTGCACAATGTGCAGGTTTGTTACATATGTATACATGTGCCACGTTGGTGTGCTGCACCCATCAACTCATCAGCACCCATCAACTCGTCATTTATATCAGTTATAACTCCCAATGCCATCCCTCCCCACTACCGCCTCCCCATAATAGGCCCCAGTGTGTGATGTTCCCCTTCCCATTTCCAAGTGATCTCATTGTTCAAATCCCACCTATGAGTGAGAACAGGTGGTGTTTGGTTTTGTTTGTTCTTGCGAAAGTTTGCTGAGAATGATGGTTTCCAGCTGCACCCATGTCCCTACAAAGGACATGAACTCATCGTTTTTTATGGCAGCATAGTATTCCATGGTGCATATGTGCTACATTTTCTTAATCCAGTCTGTCACTGATGGACATTTGGGTTGATTGCAAGTCTTTGCTACTGTGAATAGTGTCGCCATAAACATACGTGTGCATGTGTCTATATAGCAGCATGATCTACAATCCTTTGAGTATATAAACAGTAATGGGATGGCTGGGTCAAATGGTATTTCTAGTTCTAGATCCTTGAGGAATTGTCACACTGTCTTCCATAATGGTTGAACTAGTTTACAGTCCCACCAACAGTGTAAAAGTGTTCCTATTTCTCCACATCCTCTCCAGCACCTGTTGTTTCCTGACTTTTTAATGATTGCCATTCTAACTGGTGTGAGATGGTATCTCATTGTGGTTTTGATTTACCATCTCACACCAGTTATAACGGCGATCATTAAAAAGTCTAAATGTCTTTCAAATGGTGAATGAATGAACTAAATACTTCTCAGCATAGAAAAACTACTGATACGTACAGTAACATGGATGAATTTCTCAAAGCATTATGCTAAGTGAAAGGGGCCAGTCTCAAAAGGCTGCACTTTGTTTGATTCCATTTATTGACATTCTAGAAAAGGCACAACTATAGTGATGAAGAACAGACCTATGGTTGCATTTGTTAAGTATAGGGGAAGGGCTTGGCTTACAAATAGACAGCAAGGTCGAACTTTTAAGATCACATGATTGTACATGTGTGGTGTTATTTCTGAGGGCTCTGTTGTGTTCCATTGGTCTATATCTCTGTTTTGGTACCAGTACCATGCTGTTTTGGTTCCTGTAGCCTTGCAGTATAGTTTGAAGTCAGGTAGTGATGCCTCCAGCTTTGTTCTTTTGACTTAGGATTGTCTTGGCAATGCAGGTTCTTTTTTGGTTTCATACGAACTTTAAAGCAGTTTTTCCAATTCTGTGAAGAAAATCATTGGTAGCTTGATGGGGATGGCATTGAATCTATAAATCACCTTGGGCAGTATGGCCATTTTCATGATATTGATTCTTCCTATCCATGAGCATGGTATGTTCTTCCATTTGTTTGTGTCCTCTTTTTCACTGACTAGTGGTTTGTAGTTCTCATTGAAGAGGTCCTTTACATCCCTTGTAAGTTGGATTCCTAGGTATTTTATTCTCTTTGAAGCTATTGTGAATGGAAGTTCATTCATGATTTGGCTCTCTGTTTGTCTGTTACTGGTGTATAAGAATGCTTGTGATTTTTGCACATTCATTTTGTATCCTGATGCTTTGATGAAGTTATTTATCAGCTAAGGAGATTTTGGGCTGAGATAATGGGGTTTTCTAAATATACGATCATGTCATCTGCAAACAGACAATTTGACTTCTTCTTTTCCTAACAATAACCTTTATTTCTTTCTCTTGCCTGATTGCCCTAGCCAGAACTTCCAACACTATGTTGAATAGGAGTAGTGAGAGAGGGCATCCCTGTCTTGTGCCAGTTTTCAAAGGGATTGTTTCCAGCTTTTACCCATTCAGTATGATATTGGCTGTGGGTTTGTCATAAATAACTCTTTACTATTTTGAGATACGTTCCATCAATACCGAATTTATTGAGTTTTTAGCAGAAGGGCTGTTGAGTTTTGTCAAAGGCCTTTTCTGCATCTATTGAGATAATCATGTGGTTTTTGTCTTTGGTTCTGTTTATATGCTGGATTACATTTATTGATTTGTATATTGAACCAGCCTTGCATCCCAGGGATGAAGCCCACTTGATCACGGTGGATAAGCTTTTTGATGTGCTGCTGGATTACAGTTTGCCAGTATTTTATTGAGGATTTTTGCATCGATGTTCATCAGGGATATTGGTCTAAAATTCTCTTTTTTTGTTGTGTCTCTGCCAGGTTTTGGTATCAGGATGATGTTGGCCTCATAAAATGAGTTAGGGAGGATTCCCTCTTTTTCTATTGATTGGAATAGTTTCAGAAGGAATGGTACCAGCTCCTCCTTGTACCTCTGGTAGAATTCAGCTGTGAATCCATCTGGTCCTGGACTGTTTTTGGTTGGTAGGCTCTTAATTATTGCCTCAATTTCAGAGCCTGCTATTGGTCTATTCAGGGATTCAACTTCTTCCTGGTTTAGTCTTGGAAGAGTGTAAGTGTCCAGGAAATTATCCATTTCTTCTAGGTTTTCTAGTTTATTTGCATAGAGGTGTTTATAGTATTCTCTGATGGTAGTTTGTATTTCTGTGGGGTCGGTGGTGATATCCCCTTTATCATTTTTTATTGTGTCTATTTGATTCTTCTCTCTTTTCTTCTTTATTAGTCTTGCTAGCGGTCTATCAATTTTGTTGATCTTTTCAAAAAACCAGCTCCTGGATTCATTGATTTTTGGAGGATTTTTTTGTGTCTCTTATCTCCTTCAGTTCTGCTCTGATCTTAGTTATTTCTTGCCTTCTGCTAGCTTTTAAGTGTGTTTGCTCTTGCTCCTCTAGTTCTTTTAATTGTGATGTTAGGGTGTCAATTTTAGATCTTTCCTGCTTTCTCTTGTGGGCATTTAGTGCTATAAATTTCCCTCTACACACTGCTTTAAATGTGTCCCAGAGATTCTGGTATGTTGTATCTTTGTTCTCATTGGTTTCAAAGAACATCTTTATTTCTGCCTTCATTTCGTTATGTACCCAGTAGTCATTCAGGAGCAGGTTGTTCAGTTTCCATGTAGTTGAGTGGTTTTGATTGAGTTTCTTAGTCCTGAGTTCTAGTTTGATTGCACTGTGGTCTGAGAGACAGTTTGTTATAATTACTGTTCTTTTACATTTGCTGAGGAGTGCTTTACTTCCAACTATGTGGTCAATTTTGAATGAGTGTGATGTGCTGAGAAGATGTATATTCTGTTGATTTGGGGTGGAGAGTTCTGTAGATGTCTGTTAGGTCTGCTTGGTGCAGAGTTGAGTTCAATACCTGATATCCTTGTTAACTTTCTGTCTGGTTGATCTGTCTAATGTTACAGTGAGGTGTTCAAGTCTCCCCTTATTATTGTATGGGAGTCTAAGTCTCTTTGTAAGTCTCTAAGGACTTGCTTTATGAATCTGGGTGCTCCTGTGTTGGGTGCATAATATTTAGGATAGTTAGCTCTTCCTGTTGAATTGATCCCTTTACCATTGTGTAATGGCCTTCTTTGTCTCTTTGATCTTTGATGGTTTAAAGTCTGTTTTATCAGAGCTAGGATTGCAACCTCTGCGTTTTTTGTTCTCCATTTGCTTGGTAGATCTTCCTCCATCCCTTTTTTAGAGCCTATGTGTGTCTCTGCATGTGAGATGGGTCTCCTGAATACAGCAAACTGATGGGTCTTGACTCTTTATCCAGTTTGCCAGTCTGTCTTTTAATTGGACCATTTAGTCCATTTACATTTAAGGTTAATATTGTTATGTGTGAACTTGATCTGTCATTGTGATATTAGCTGGTTATTTTGCTTGTTAGTTGATGCAGCTTTTTCCTAGCATCGATGGTCTTTACATTTTGGCATGTTTTTGCAATAGCTGTACTGGTTGTTCCTTTCCATGTTTAGTGCTTCCTTCAGGATCTCTTGTAGGGCAGGCCTGGTGGTGACAAATCTCTAAGCATTTGCTTGTCTGTAAAGGATTTTATTTCTCCTTCACTTATGAAGCTTAGTTTGGCTGGATATGAAATTCTGGGTTGAAAATTCTTTTCTTTAAGAATGTTGAACATGGCCCCCACTCTCTTCTGGCTTGTAGAGTTTCTGCCGAGAGATCTGCTGTTAGTCTGATGGACTTCCCTTTATGGATAACCTGACCTTTCTCTCTGGCTGCCCTTAACATTTTTTCTTCATTTCAACTTTGGTGAATCTGACAATTATGTGTCTTGGAGTTGCTCTTCTCGAGGAGTATCTTTGTGGCATTCTCTGTATTTCCTGAGTTTGAATGTTGGCCTGCCTTACTAGGTTGGGAAGTTCTCCTGGATATATCCTGCGGAGTGTTTTCCAACTTGGTTCCATTTTCCCCTCACTTCAGGCACCCAATCACACGTAGATTTGGTCTTTTCACATAATCCCATATTTCTTGGAGGCTTTGTTCATTTCTTTTACTCTTTTTTCTCTACACTTCTCTTCTCGCTTCGTTTCATTCATTTGATCTTCAATCATTGATACTCTTTCTTCCAGTTGATCGAGTTGGTTACTGAAGCTTGTGCATTTGTCACGTATTTCTCGTGTCATGGTTTTTCTCTGTCAGTTCGTTTATGGCCTTTCTGCATTGATTATTCTAGTTATCCATTCTTCCATTCTTTTTTCAAGATTTTTAGTTTCTTTGCACTGGTTACGTAGTTCCTCCTTTAGCTCTGAGAAGTATGATTGACTGAAGCCTTCTTCTCTTAACTTGTTAAAGTCATTCTCCATCCAGCTTTGATCCATTGCTGGCGATGAGCTGCGTTCCTTTGGAGGGGGAGATGTGCTCTGATTTTTTGGATTTCCAGCTTTTCTGCCCTGCTTTTTTCCCATCTTTGTGGTTTTATCTGCCTTTGGTCTTTGATGACGGTGACAAACTGATGGGGTTTTGGTGTGGGTGTCCTTTCTGTTTGTTAGTTTTCCTTCTGTCAGTCAGGACCTCAGCTGTAGGTCTGTTAGAGTTTGCTTGAGGTCCACTCCAGACCCTGTTTTCCTGGGTATCAGCAGCAGAGGCTGCAGAAGATAGAATATTGCTTAACAGCGTGTGTTGCTGTCTGATTCTTCCTCTGGAAGCTTCGTCACAGGGGTGTACCCTGCTGTGTGAGGTGTGAGGTGTCGGTCTGCACCCAGTGGGGGTGTCTCCCAGTTAGGCTACTCAGGGGTCAGGGACCCACTTGAGCAGGCAGTCTGTCTGTTCTCAGATCTCACCTCCATGCTGGGAGATCCACTGCTCTCTTCAAAGCTGTCTGACAGGGTCATTTACCTCTGCCGAGGTTTCTGCTGCTTTTTATTTAGCTATGCCCTGTCCCCAGAGGTGGAGTCTACAGAGACAGGCAGGCCCCCTTGAGCTGCAGTGGACTCCACCCAGTTCAAGCTTCCTGGCAGCTTTGTTAACCTACTTAAGCCTCAGCAATGGTGGGTCCCCCTCCCCCAGCCTCACTGCTGCCTTGCAGTTAGATCTCATACTTCTGTGCTAGCAACGAGGGAGGCTCCGTGGACGTGGGAACCTCCTGTCCAGGTGTGGGATATAATCTGGTGTGCTGTTTGCTAAGACCCTTGGTAAAGCGCAGTATTAGGGTGGGAGTTACCCAATTTTCCATGTGTTGTTTGTCTCAGTTTCCCTTGGCTAGGAAAAGGGATTCCCTTCCCCCTTTCGCTTCCCAGGTGAGGCGATGGCTCGCCCTGCTTCAGCTCTCGCTGGTTGGGCTGCACCAGCTGACCAGCACCGATTGTCTGGCACTCCCCAGTGAGATGAACCCGGTACCTCAGTTGAAAATGCAGAAATCACCCGTCCTCTGTGTCGCTCGTGCTAGGAGCTGGAGGCTGGAGCTGCTCCTATTCGGCCATCTTGCTCCAGGAACTCAATTGCAGAATTTCTATCTGGTACTTTAAAAAACTGTCTCTTTAGGCCGGGCGTGGTGGCTCAAGCCTGTAATCCCAGCACTTTGGGAGGCCGAGACGGGCAGATCACGAGGTCAGGAGATCGAGACCATCCTGGCTAACATGGTGAAACCCCGTCTCTACTAAAAAACACACCAAAAAAACTAGCCGGGCGAGGTGGTGGGCGCCTGTAGTCCCAGCTACTCGGGAGGCTGAGGCAGGAGAATGGCGTAAACCCGGGAGGTGGAGCTTGCAGTGAGCTGAGATCCGGCCACTGCACTCCAGCCCGGGCGACAGAGCAAGACTCTGTCTCAAAAAAAAAAAAAAAAAAAAAAACTGTCTCTTTGGTAAATTTCTCATTCATATCCTGAATTGTTTTTCTGAATTCTCTTGTATCTCACTGAGCTTCTGTAAAATCAAAATTTTGAATTCTTTATGTGGGATTTCAAAAATTTCTTTGATTAAGATCTATTTTTGGAGACTTATTATGTTCCTTTGGAAGTGTCATATTTCCTTGCTTTTTCATGTTTCCTGTGTCATTACATTGAAATCTGTGCATCTGGAGTAACAGTCACTTTCTTCCTGTTTTGAATTTACTTTAGTAGGGAAAGACCTTTTCCTAAAGATCTATGGTGTCTGTGGTGTTGGTTGGGTAGGGTACTTTGGCTTTGACTCTGGTGTGTGCATTAGTGTCATCTCTGTATGATTTCTTTGGTTGTAAACAGCATTAGTGGCATCTGTGATTTCCTTGATAGGTTAGGGTACAGTTATTAGTTAAGGCTGTGGAGAAGTTGTGCTGGGGACTAGGATGGCAGGTGGGTCAGTGATAGTGTCACTGGGCAGTGTACACTGGCAGCCATGTTGGCAATTATTGTTGTGTCAGTTGGTGGGCCTCCACATGGCTTGCTCAGATGCTGGTAGTGGCAGTGGTGGGTTGTACATGTGGATAGATTCTTAGGTTCCTGGGCAGTTACATGGCATGAGTGATAGCAGTAGCAGGAGTGGGACAACTCTCTGGGTCCTGAGTGATGTGTGTTGATGTTGGTGGTGGCTCTGAGGGGCTGGGTAACCCAATCTCCAGGAACTCAGGTGTCACTTGCAGGTAGGTGCAGATGAGGTGATAGCAGCCAGGAGTTTATGCCCCCAGGAGAAGTATTCAGGTGCCTGAAGTGGTTGGGTTGGGTATTTGCCAGGACCCTAGGCTGTGTTCTCTTGTCACACAGCAGAGAATGAAGCTGGACTAGGTAGGCTTGTGCTCAGACCTTCGAATGGTGAGAACAGCACTAGCCGTCATGGACAGGGCACTCCGCAGGCCCCAGGTGGAGTACTCAGGTGAGGGGTATTAGCAGCTGTGCTAACACCCTGTCACAATAGAGGGTGGGGTCATCCTCGGTGACCAGAGCCTGGGCCAGCGGGTGGGAATGCACATTCCTCACACCCTAGTCTCAATGGGGCTTGCTCCCTGGCTCTGGCAGGGGTAGCCCACCTCAGCTGCAGGAGCCCCACCCAACTGGTGATCAAGTCCCAGTGGCAAATTTTACGCCACTTGCATCCCAGTCTCCATCCTGGTGGCACTCACTTCTCATCTCCAGCAGCTACACCCCATGCCTTGCTTGCTTCTTAGCTCTGGCTGTAGGTATGCTTCCAGCATACTCCCCAGTCCCAGTAGCGACAGCTCGAGTTTCTGTCATGCCTCAGCCCTGGCACTGCTGGGCTGCAGGACAGCAAGCAGTCTGTCAAAGGCTAGGTTTGAAAATGATATCCTGCTCCTCAGACATTTCAGGGACGAGGTGTCAGGGGAGGCTGGAGAAGCAAATAGACTCAGGAAAGTTTTCCACCTCTTGGTGAACCTGCTTCTGCACCTTGTACACCTGCAGAGCTGCTTAACCACAGGTGCTTTTCACTCTGTTCTCTTCAGCTCCTTGTTCTGGGATACAGGGACAATTCTCTGGACACTTTGAAGATCTTCCTAGGGATCTCCCACTAACTTCAAATCAAAGAGTGACAGAGACTGCAACAGAGCCACTTGGGCCTCTTAGAGCAGAGGATACAGAGCAGTGGGGTGGGTCCCTCAATTCAGTGAGCAGACAAGAGACAAAGGCTGACTTAGGTTTTATTTTCATCATGAGCTTGCAGAAATATATTTTTTCTTGATGCTCAGTGATTACATTCAAAAGTTTATTTTGAATGTAATATTATTTATCATTCACTGACAGGTCATTTGTAGCTTCACAAAAAAAAAAAAAAGACAGGGAACGGGAGGGATGGAGCTAGTGAGACTGTGTCTAATATAATCTGTGTGTGCATTTCTGTGGGTTTGAAAACCCACTTGCTCTTTATACTAATTCAAACTAAAGAATTGTGAGTAAGAATAGCTTTAGAAAGTGCACATCTAGGCTGTGCACAGTGGCTCATGCCTGTAATCCTAGCACTTTGGGAGGCTGAGGCAGGCGGATCACTTGACGTCAGGGGTTCGAGACCAGCCTGGCCAACATAGTGAAACCCTGTCTCTACTAAAAATACAAAAATTAGCCAGGCATGGCAGCGGGTGCCTGTAATCCCAGCTACTCAGGAGGCTGAGGCATGAGAATCGCTTGAACCAGAAAGGCAGAGGTTGCAGTGATCCGAAATCGTGCCATTGCACTCCAGCCTGGGCAACAGAGGGAGACTCCTACTCAAAAAAAAAGAAAAAAAAGATGTAGTACATCTGTCACCACATAGTGAGGTTTAAGAGTTTAGAAAGCAATTTTATCTAAATATACCTTTAATAACTACATCAGATATAACGTGAGGATGCTGCTAAAGGAATGGAAGAGTAAGATAGGCATGAAATGATGAAGACTTTTATAGGGTTAGGACTAAAGAGAATAATTTTAAAATCTGAACAATTGGCCCAGGTGTGGTGGCTCATGACTGTAATCTTAGCACTTTGAGAGGCTAAGTAAGGCAAGAGGATTGCTTGAGCCGCAGGAGTTTGAGACCAGCCTGGACAACATGGTACAACCTTATCTCTACAAAAAAAAAAAAAAAAAAAAAAAAGACAAAAATTAGCTGGGTATGGTCGTGTGTGCCTGTGGTCCCAGGTACTCTGGAGACTGAGGTAGGAGGATCACCTGAGCCTGGGGAGGTCAAGACTGCAGTGAGCAGTGATCACACCACTGCACTCCGGCCTGGGAGACAGTGAGACCCTGTATAGATCAGTCAATAGATAGATAGAAAGAAAGAATTCATTGTTAACAGCATATAGTATTTGAAAGCAAGTATTGTATTAAGAGAATAAAAAGAAGCGTTGGTAATTGAAGGTAAATTGATGCCTTTGTAACAATAACTTGGCAGTTCTGCAAAGCTAAATCTTGTTTATGGCCAGTCATGAGTAGACTGCAAAATTTCGAGAGTTCACCCTTTGCAGCCTGTGAATGAATCTGCATGACATTTGATTTCAAACCATCTTTCCTTTGGAGCTAGCAGGAGCTTCTTTAAAGCATACTTCCAGCCACTGGTGCTCCCATCCTCCTTGATTCAAATAGGCACAAATATGGCCATCCATTTTTCCTTTACTTTTCCCAGAAATGTGATTGTTTTCACTGCTCTTTTACTGTTTTCCTCTTAAGATAAATATAGTAATGATTTCGTAAGATGACCATAATGCAGAATGTTTTCCTAAATATCTGCGTTTAGTGTAATGTAATTCTGATGCAGAATGATGGCAAAGTTTTAATTAGCAACATTTAAGCTATAAGAAATAACCAGTTGACCTTGGCAATTATTCCATTTATTTATTCAACAAATATTATATTAAGCACTTATTATGTGCTATAAGTTTTGCTACATGGTGGAGATGATTAGCAAGACACAGTCCTTATCATCTAAGGACTTGCAGTCGGGTGAAGTAGACAAATAGGTGCCCTAAAATATAATAGGCATTCTTCTAGAAATCAGAATTCAGCAAAGACCCAAAAGAGGTAGTGGTCAGGTCTAAGGTAGGGATGTTGAGAATGGAGAATAATAGAGCAAGCTGGAAAGGATTCATAGAAAAAGCAATATTGAACTGAATCCTTTAAAAAAAAAAAGGGGGAAAGAAAGGAAATAAATACAATTAATAGAGTCTTTGTAGGCTTTTTCAATGTAAAGGAGATCTGGAGAGGTAAGAGAGGACCCTGATGAGTCTGCCTTAAATGACTTGCTGAAAAGTTTGAACTCTAACCTGTGAAGGGCATTAAGAAGGGTGGCCATATAACCAAATTGACATTCTGGAAAGGAAGATGTGTAAAACCAGTTAGAAGATTATTGTACTGGTCCAGAAGAGAGATGATAATGACGAAACCAAGACAATGAAGAGGGAGGAGAGGTCAAATGTGAGATTTGATTATTGCAAAATCTGTAGGATATGGTGAACGCTGGAAGGATATAGTACTACTGAGTTCCTCTCAGTGAGAGGGCATCTCTGGGTCCAGTCAGGTTGGGGAGAAATGAATTTTTTTGGCCATGTAGATCAGGAGCTTAGGATGAGTCTGGGCTGGAGACAATGCTTTGGAGCTTGGCAGTAGTTGAAGCTATGGGAATGGTTGAGATTGCCCATGAAGGCTTGTAGAGTAAGAAAGAAATGGGCTGAAGGCGGAGCTGTGAAGGTCACTAATAGGTAAGGGATATGCAAGGGAGAGGAATGGCAGGAACAGGCTGTCAGTTGTCTAGCATCTGAATTATATGTGTTGGGTGGAGGGGTAGATGTGAGTGAAATAATACAGATTGCCACTGTTGGTATGACTGACAAAACTCCAGCTGCATTATACCACCAAGGGACCAGTGAGTATTTTATTGGAGAAAAACTGAAATTGCCCCATCCAGTAGGGGAGGTAATTTTCAAGGCTTTTAATTTCCTGCTAAGTTGCTAAATCACAAGAGATTGTTTTAAAGGATACTCTTCCCTCTTTCCTTGTTTGGAAGGAATTCTATAGGCAGAAAGTTATTCTCAGAGCCCTGGGCTGTGAGAACCTCCTTTAACCATTCATCACAACAGCTCTGAGTAAATGAGGCATATTTGTATGGCTAAGGAGTCCAAAGAGCCACTGACTGGGTAGCAGTTAGTTAAGCTAGTAACTAACCTGCTTTATCTCTGAGTGGCCTCTATTCCAACCCTTTTATTTAGAGACCTGATACGCTTCATACTATTGGATGGCACATTCTATAACTCTTACTGGGGTGTCCTCCTGGAAGTGGCCATGCTGAACTGGACACATCTGAGTAATCCATGGAAAGTTCCATGGGTTCTCCTTTTTGCATGGGTCCTGTTTTCTGAGATAGGTAGATCCATACCTTCCTAACCAACAGGAGAGGGGGTAGAACCAGGGCTGTGGGAACTCCCTGAGTGTCAAATGGAATTTTCAAGAGATTACCCTCATCTTTTTCCAATTGTTTTATTAAGGTGTCTGTACTAGCATAAGGAATTCGTGTCTCTGTTCCTAAACTTTGTTCCAAATGGTTATGTGGTTGCAGTTCTCCAGGAATTGACCTTTAGAAGGAAGACACTAAAACATCGGAATGTAACAGAAATGCACTGTTATTCCTCCCCTCTTTTGTCTCTATCCCATGGTTCCTAGGAAGCAGCTTTATTCCTAGGAAGGAACTTCATTCTTACACATTTAGGCATCAGCTTTGTCTGCTAAGTCCTCCTTCTCTCTGACCACAGAAGACTTCATGGTAAATCAAGCCCACTGCTCTCACAAGCTTTTCTTCTTAACTTGGTCTGGTTGAAACATAGCTTCATGCAAATAGTATCAACATTGCTTATAGCTTAGCAGGGCTTTCCTTTGGGGCCAGTCATAATGACAGTTGTATGATAGTAAAAAACCAATGCCAAAGCAGTTTCTAAACAGTAGTACTTGTTGAGAGGAAATGTTTTTCCTCTTATCAGGAACTTTCCTCTGGGACCTGTTTATATGTCTGTGTGCACGCATGCAATGGGTGCTAGAAAAGAAACAACGTTTCATGTGGGATAGTGTTACTTCTGAGAGAAGGAATTTTGCCAATTAAATATTTGTAGGGATTCATTTTAGAGTTTCTATCCTTTGCCCAAGTATGTCTTTTGTGCTTAATAGGAAATGAGCCTTGTTTAATTTAGTAAAACATAACACCATTTCTTTAGGAAAGTGAGGGATCCTTTTCCCTTCGAACTTAAGTGTTACACATTGGAACATCAGACCAGGTGTTTAAAATACTTGAGTGCTATAACACCTGTCCTTCTGTTATAGGTGCAACAATGAGAGTGAGTGGTCCCAGATCCACGAGAACATCATCCGAAAGTCCAGTGCCAAGTACTCTGCCCCCAGCGCCAGCCATGGTGAGGTACTTCTCTGACTAGAACATTTTGTGTTGCATTTGTAGTTGCTAATCATATAGTACTTCAGTTGGTTGGTGCAGATTGCCTGCTGTATTCCCTACAGACATTTATTCTGTCCAGGCATTTCCTACTCATTCTTTTTGTAGTAATTTGAGGCCTTCCCTAATATCTGCTGACCAAAATACATTTTCTGCTTTTTCTAGGATGAGTTCTATATGCTTTGATAGGTAACTTGAGTTCTAATTCAAATCCAGAGTGAGCAAAAATATTGCAGGGTTTGTTACATTGTGAAGTCTATGTTTGCCTAAAAAAGATTATACGCAGCCAAATAAATATCTCTCTATATATATAGCTAGGTATCTATATAGATATAGACATTACACACTTCTCTTTCTATTTCTGAAAGACTGACCATAATAGAATCAGTGATTAGTCTGTCAGTATCAGTCATTCTGAAACTAGAATGGAAAATCTTTATTTCAAAGAAGCTTCATTTTAGCTCAACTTCTCCTTTTCCTTTTCCCTTCCTTTCTTTAAAAACTCTGTTTAAATAATTTCTATAAAATCTCAGTACAGTTCTACATATTGTATTGTTTTCTAAGTTAAACATTAATGCTTGATTAAATTAGAAACATTATTTAAAAGCCTATGTGCGGCCGGGCGCGGTGGCTCAAGCCTGTAATCCCAGCACTTTGGGAGCCCGAGACGGGCGGATCACAAGGTCAGGAGATCGAGACCATCCTGGCTAACACAGTGAAACCCCGTCTCTACTAAAAAATACAAAAAACTAGCTGGGCGAGGTGGCGGGCGCCTGTAGTCCCAGCTACTCGGGAGGCTGAGGCAGGAGAATGGCGTGAACCCGGGGAGGCGGGACTTGCAGTGAGCTGAGATCCGGCCACTGCACCCCAGCCTGGGTGACAGAGTGAGACTCCGTCTCAAAAATAAAAATAAAAATAAAAATAAATAAAAGCCTATGTGCCTTTATAGACCCTTGCAAATAGCTATCTAATTTACGCAGAACCAGGTTACTCCTGATAGTTTTTACCTCTAAATCATTTTATAACCTCTTTTACATAATCCTCTTTGTTTTAACTTGCATAGACCTTGTTGG
Organism: Rhinopithecus roxellana; assembly: GCF_007565055.1. Taxonomy (NCBI): domain Eukaryota; kingdom Metazoa; phylum Chordata; class Mammalia; order Primates; family Cercopithecidae; genus Rhinopithecus; species Rhinopithecus roxellana. The sequence continues at coordinate 13,998 of NW_022144225.1, forward strand.
AAATTATAAGTTGTCCTTAAATGACAGTGTAAAATCACTGAGAGGCAAGCAGTTTCTAAAGAGTAGTACATGTTGTAGAAAACTTTGTTTTTTCTCTGTTGGGGTGAGCAGATACTTGACTAGGAGGATCCTTAGAGGAGATCCACACCAGAGACTGCCAAGATTGAGACCTTCAGCGGTAACAACTTGATTCCTCTAAAACCCTAGTGGGGGTTTAGGCGATATCTGAGAGCCTCTCACTATTTTTAAATGACAGTTTTCCCTTATACATGTGCCTGGATGCCAAGTAGCTCCATGCAGTGTGCTAAATCTAGGCTAACGCAAGAGACAAATAAAATTTTATTTTGGGCCGGGCGCGGTGGCTCAAGCCTGTAATCCCAGCGCTTTGGGAGGCCGAGACGGGCGGATCACGAGGTCAGGAGATCGAGACCATCCTGGCTAACACGGTGAAACCCCGTCTCTACTAAAAACTACAAAAAACTAGCCGGGCAACGTGGCGGCGCCTGTAGTCCCAGCTACTCGGGAGGCTGAGGCAGGAGAATGGCGTAAACCCGGGAGGCGGAGCTTGCAGTGAGCTGAGATCCGGCCACAGCACTCCAGCCTGGGTGACAGAGCGAGACTCCATCTCAAAAAAAAAAAAAAAAAAAAAAAAATTTATTTTGAAAATGTAGGAAAGTTACTAGCAATTTGGGAAACTACAATTCACATCAATATTTGTCATGTTCTTTGCTTTATTTACTTATTTGATTTATAAAGAAGTGCCCTTGACTGCACATTCTTGGGACATAGTATGATTAAAACATATAGAGAATATTTAAAAAGAGAGATGGTAGTACTAATTCGTGAAAGAGCAACTTCTACCATTGCTTCACCAGGTTAAGATGATGAGATTTGTCTTGCTCCCCAGAGCGAGCAGGGACTGTGCCATGTGCTGTGTCTGATTTTTGTCTAGAACTCACAGACACTTGCCATTTAAACAGTGTTAGAAAGACCTCTCTGTGGGACACCACAGACTTCAGAGAGCCTCAGTTGGGATGGCTATAATGAGAGGAGGTCTGTGTAGTTGTGGAAAAGTCAGTAGGAGGAACAGGCTGCTTCTTTTTGAAGTATGTTAGAAACTAGCTGAGACCTTAGAAATCACCTGTTTCAACCCCCTCATTAAATAAATGAGGAAACTGAAGCTTAGCAAAATGACTTAGTGGCTGAACAAGGATAGAACCCAGGTCTCCAGACTCCAGACCTTTGACCTTTCTACTCAGTTGCCAAGCTTCTGAGCATGGGTTTTCTACTGCAGGACTCTGGGGTCTTCGTGTCAGAGAATTTTATAGATTGCTCAAGGAATATTTCAGGTCTTTATTAGTCTGCTTAATTAAAGATACATCTTTATTAAAAATCAGTTTACTTTGCTATAAATTTTTACTCATCTTTGTTAAAT
>NW_022144226.1:0-353 GCF_007565055.1 Rhinopithecus roxellana
AAATCTGCAATTAGATACTTCATAGCGCAATGAACATTACAGTGACAAAGGAATATACCACAGATGAAAACTAGAAAGAAGCTTTCTTAGAAACTTCTTGGTGATGTGTGAATTCATCTCCAGAGTTACACTTATGTTTCGTGGAGCAGTCCATTAACACTGTCTTTGGGGAAACTGAGAAGGGCTTCTTGGATCACATTGAGGCCTACGCTGATAAAGGAAATTTAATCCGTTCAAAACGTGAAAGAAGCTTTCTGAGAAACTTCTTCTGATCTGTGAGTTCTTCTCACAGAGTTACAAACTCTGCCTCAAGAAGCAGTTTGCTAACACTCTCTTCGTGGAATCTGCAAAGT
>NW_022144227.1:0-19321 GCF_007565055.1 Rhinopithecus roxellana
TGGTTATAAATACCCCCTCTTCCTTGTGTATTTGGAGTCTGACCCAATCTCTCTCCCACTGCTAGATCCCACTGCCGTGTTACCTACACCTATCACAAGGGTCCAGAACAAAGTCAGCCCCCATCCTTTAACAGGTACCATTGAATAATTTTTCCTTAACAAGGGTAGGGATATAATTGCTAAAGTGGTCTAACAAGATTCTTGCTGAAGACAGGCAGGGTGATCAGATATCACCTGGGGGACTGTGAGGGATGAGCAACCCAATCAGATGTGAGGATAGTCAGATGTCAATGTGGGGAATGACTTAGCAGGATTCTTGCTAAAACTGGGCTAGGCAGGTTGATGAGAGGATGGAGGCCAAAGTCAAGTCCTGGTTGAGGAGAAGATTCTGAGGAGTCCGACTGAAGTTTGGTAAAGGAGGGAATCTTTGTCACAGTTCACTATAACATTAAAGTCTGGACTTTTTTTTTTCTTTTCTTTTTAACATTCTATCACACTTGGAAATGTCTTGCAATAATATTGTACTTTGAACAACATAGTTACAGGACTATGAAAAGAATCTTACACATGCTACCTGTAGGCAGTATGGCCTGGACACGGACCTGTGTTTACAGTTGTATGGTAGAAAGAACCTGTGTGAAGGTGAGTTTAAGTATCTGAGTGCGAGAGGCCTTCTGAGGACACAAATGTCCTCACTCACAAGGGTGTCTTGGTGAATGACTTTGAGACTGAGTGAGCATTCATCTAGTCTGAGACTTCTTATTTATTGCATTTTTTTTGGAGAAACAGAGGTCCTACTGTGTAGCCCAGGCTGGTCTTGAACTCTTGGCTTCAAGTTATTCTCCTGCCTCAGCCTCTTAAAGTGCTGGGATTACAGGCATGAGCCACCACGGCCTGGTCTGTCTACTGCATCTTAAAGGAGCAGATGCTTGCTTTTTTTTTTTGAGACAGGGTCTCACACTGTTACCCAGGCTGGAGTGCAGTGGCACAATCATGGCTCACTGTAACCTTAAACTCCTGGGCTCAAGCGATCCTCTCTGGTTGGTTTCTCACAGTGCTGGGATTACAGGTGTGAGCCACCACGTCCAGCCCCATCTTTTTTTTTTTTTTTTTTTAATAAAATCCTTTAACTTTCAACCTACCTGTATCATTGTATTTGAAATGACTTGCTTGTGGATGGCAGGGGACCCTGAGCATGATGGAAATGCACGGGGGAAGCATGCTCCACTGAAACCTTTTTGACAACATCTGTCCTCAGAGGTTGGGCATTAGGTGAACTGATCTTCGGTTGGGGCCTGTTTTCCGTTGGTGTCTGGGTTTTCTGTTTTTGGTTTTAGGGCGCCCTTTCCTTGGTCCTTTGATTAGGGCAAGAAACTTTTTTTTGGTCTGTGTTGTGTTGACCATTCTGGGTTGGGGGCTTCTGCAGTGCCCTGTCCAGGATACATGGGAGATGAGAAGGGGATCCAGGGACCTCGCCACCTTATAGTTCCTATAGCCATGATGTCCCTGGCATCCACTTTTCCTTACATCTGTCAGGGTCTTCCCATGCTTGTTTCATGTGTGGTAAGCGAGGACCTGGAAGGATTTGGAATGGAGCTACCTGCTCTATCTAAGTAGACCCAAATATCCCCACCTCAGTTTTTTAAAAAACCTATTAAAGTATAAGTTATTTATTGTTTTTTTTTTTTTTTTTTTTTTTTTTTTTTTTTTTTTTTGAGACAGAGTCTCGCTTTGTCGCCCAGGCTGGAGTGCAGTGGCCGGATCCCAGCTCACTGCAAGCTCCGCCTCCCGGGTTTACGCCATTCTCCTGCCTCAGCCTCCCGAGTAGCTGGGACTACAGGCGCCCGCCTCGTCGCCCGGCTGGTTTTTTGTATTTTTTTAGTAGAGACGGGGTTTCACCGTGTTAGCCAGGATGGTCTCGATCTCCTGACCTCGTGATCCGCCCGTCTCGGCCTCCCAAAGTGCTGGGATTACAGGCTTGAGCCACCGCGCCCGGCTATTTTATTGTTTTTAACAGGTGTGGAACATTCCATGCTATGGATATAAACATTTTTTATTTTTACTTATTTTTTGAGACAGGATTTCGTTCTTGTTGCCCAGGCTGGAGTGCAATGGCACGATTTTGGCTCACTGCAACCTCCGCCTCCTGGGTTCAAGCAATTCTCTTACCTCAGCCTCCTGAGTAGTTGGGATTACAGGTGCCAGCTACCATGCCCAGCTAATTTTTTGTACTTTTAGTAGAGACAGGGTTTTGCCATGTTGGCCAGGCTGGTCTCGAACTCCTGATCTGTGATCTGCTCGCCTTGGCCTCCCAAAGTGCTGGGATCACAGGAGTGAGCTACCACACCCAGCCAATAATTCTTTCAAGTGTTCCTATTTATTGTTTTTAATTATTAAAAATCTTATTTTTATTTGTACATGCACAGGGCCTAAAAATTAAAATGCTATAAATGGAACACAATGAAAAACAATTTTTTTAAAAAAATTCAAATCTCTAGTTTCCCAATTTCTCAGTTCCTCTCTCCAGAGGCAAACACTGTTACTCAAATTCTTATATATCTTTCCAGAAAGATGGTTATGTTACTAAATACCCCTTTCCTTGTATTTGCACAAATAAAAGCATCTAAAAACTGAATTTTGGACACACAGACATGTGCTCAATTTTTTTTTATAAATGTAAAACTAAATAACTTTTTCTCATCCTTTTTCAAAACCAAGTATTTTTTGGTTCTATCAAAATTGATTTATACACTCTCCTGAAAACCCATGTGACTGAAAGTACTAGCACATAAGGAGGCTAATCAATATGTAAATCAACATATTGCTGTGTACTTTGAGACAGTCTTGAGCCGGGCGCAGTGGCTCATGCCTGTAATCCCAGCACTTTGGGGGACCTAGGTGAGAGGATCTCTTGAGCCCAGGAGTTTGAGACCAGGACAACATAGTGAAACCCCATCTCTACAAAAAACACACAAAAATTAGCTGGGTGGGGTGGCGTGTGCCTGTAGTCCCAGCTACTCGGGAGGCTGAGGTGGGAGAATTGCTTGAGCCCAGGTGGTCGAGGTTGCAGCGAGCTCTGATAGCACCACTGCAGTCCAGCCTGGGCGACAGAGTGAGGCCCTGTCTCAAAAAAAAAACCAAAAAACAAAAAAACAAGACAGACTCTTGTAACGTGCTTGGTAATGTAGTTGACAGAGATGCTGGCACAAGTTCTCATCTTGTCACAAACAGGTTAAAAGGCAGTTCCCAGGCTGGCCCTTGCCTGGGAACCACATCAGATAGCAGATTGTCCCAGTTTTGAGATATCACAAACAGTATTTCAATGAACATCTTTGTACATACATATTTTCTGTATTTATTACAAATATATCTGTAGGATAAATTCTTTTTATTTTTTTGAGACAGAGTCTTGCTCTGTTGCCCAGGCTGGAGTGCAGTGGCCGGATCTCAGCTCACTGCAAGCTCCGCCTCCCGGGTTCATGCCATTCTCCTGCCTCAGCCTCCCGAGTAGCTGGGACTACAGGCGCCCGCCACCTCGCCCGGCTTGTTTTTGTATTTTTTAGTAGAGACGGGGTTTCACTGTGTTAGCCGGGATGGTCTCGATCTCCTGACCTCGTGATCCGCCCGTCTTGGCCTCCCAAAGTGCTGGGATTACAGGCTGGAGCCACCGCGCCCGGCCGGATAAATTCTTAAGACATAGAAATACTAGTTCAGTGGATACATTTATTAACAATACTGATGGCTCTTGGTCAAATGGAGAAAATAGTCATGGCACCATACATTACATTCTAAATGTGCAATGCTGCAAAATTTCCTCATTTTGCCAACATTGTGTTTTACCAAATCTCTCTTTTTTTTTTTTTTTTGAGATGGAGTCTCGCTCTGTCTCCTAGGCTGGAGTGCAGTGGTGCAATCTCTGGTCACTGCAAGCTCCGCCTCCCGGGTTCACGCCATTCTCCTGCCTCAGCCTCCCGAGTAGCTGGTACCACAGGTGCCGCCGCCATGCCCGGCTAATTTTTTTGTTTTTGTATTTTTCGTAGAGATGGGGTTTCACCGTGTTAGCCAGGATGGTCTTGATCTCCTGACCTCATGATCTGCCCGCCTCGGCCTCCCAAAGTGCTGGGATTACAGGCGTGAGACACCGGGCCTGGTCCCAAATCTCTTAATCTTTATTTTATGAAATGGTAATAGATGATTATTATTTTGAAGATGGGGCCTCGTTGTGCTGCCTGGGCTGGGCTTGAAATGCCGGGTTCAAGTGATCCTCCTGTTTTTTTTTTTTTTTTTGAGACGGAGTCTTGCTCTGTCACCCAGGCTGGAGTGCAGTGGCCAGATCTCAGCTCACTGCAAGCTCCGCCTCCCAGGTTTATGCCATTCTCCTGCCTCAGCCTCCGGAGTAGCTGGGACTACAGGCACCCGCCACCTCGCCCGGCTAGTTTTTTTTGTATTTTTTAGTAGAGACGGGGTTTCACGGTGTTAGCCAGGATGGTCTCGATCTCCTGACCTCGTGATCCACCCGTCTGGGCCTCCCAAAGTGCTGGGATTACAGGCTTGAGCCACCGCGCCCGGCTGATCCTCCTGTTTTAACCTCACGAGTAGCTGAGATGACAGGCAGTCCCCACTATGCCTGGCTGATTTATTGTTTTAATTTCTATGTATTTAATTATCAGTATATTAAGCATATTTAAAGACATTTTATAAGTCCTTTGTGTATTTTTCTTTTCTGTGAACTGCAGGTTTACACTTTTTTTTTCTTTTTAGTGGAGAAAGGGGTCTCACTATATTGCCCAGGCAGGTCTCAAATTCCTGGGCTTAAGCTATTCCTCTGCCTCTGCCTCCCTAAGAGCTGGAATTCCAGGCATAAACCACCGCAGTCGACGAACTGCGTGTTTTAGTCATTTGCCCATTTTGCTTTCTAACAGAATATTAATCTTTATTGACCTGATCTGTAAAAAACCTTTTGAACATATATAACTGGCCATTGAGCTGACCTGTAAAAACCTTTTAGATATATAAAACTGGCCATTGAGCTGATCTGTAAAAACCTTTTAGATATATAACTGGCCATTGAGCTGATCTGTAAAAACCTTTTAGATATATAACTGGCCATTGAGCTGATCTGTAAAACCTTTTAGATATATACTGGCCATTGAGCTGATCTGTAAAAACCTTTTAGATATATAAACTGGCCATTGAGCTGATCTGTAAAACCTTTTAGATATATAACTGGCCATTGAGCTGATCTGTAAAACCTTTTAGATATATATAACTGGCCATTGAGCTGATCTGTAAAACCTTTTAGATATATATAACTGGCCATTGAGCTGATCTGTAAAACCTTTTAGATATATAAAACTGGCCATTGAGCTGATCTGTAAAACCTTTTAGATATATAAACTGGCCATTGAGCTGATCTGTAAAAACCTTTTAGATATATAACTGGCCATTGAGCTGATCTGTAAAACCTTTTAGATATATAAACTGGTCATTGAGCTGATCTGTAAAACCTTTTAGATATATAAACTGGCCATTGAGCTGATCTGTAAAAACCTTTTAGATATATAAAACTGGCCATTGAGCTGATCTGTAAAAACCTTTTAGATATATAAAACTGGCCATTGAGCTGATCTGTAAAAACCTTTTAGATATATAAAACTGGCCTGTTGCTGCTAATACCATGCTTCCAATTGAACTTTTTATTGCCTTAAAAATGCCTAATTTTACATAGGTACCAGTATCTTATGGATTCTGCATTTCATATCTTAATAGGCACTTACCAATCCGATATTATGAATATCATCCTCCATTGCTTACTTCCACTATCAGTATACAGTTTAATTTTTTTTTTTTGAGACGGAGTCTTGCTCTGCCGCCCAGGCTGGAGTGCAGTGGCCGGATCTCAGCTCACTGCAAGCTCCGCCTCCCGGGTTTACGCCATTCTCCTGCCTCAGCCTCCCGAGTAGCTGGGACTACAGGCGCCCGCCTCGTCGCCCGGCTAGTTTTTTGTGTTTTTAGTAGAGACAGGGTTTCACCGTATTAGCCAGGATGGTCTCGATCTCCTGACCTCATGATCCGCCCGTCTCGGCCTCCCAAAGTGCTGGGATTACAGGCTTGAGCCACCGCGCCCGGCCTACAGTTTATTCTTTTTTTTTTTTTTTTTTTTTTTTGAGACGGAGTCTCGCTCTGTCGCCCAGGCTGGAGTGCAGTGGCCGGATCTCAGCTCACTGCAAGCTCCGCCTCCCGGGTTTACGCCATTCTCCTGCCTCAGCCTCCCAAGTAGCTGGGACTACAGGCACCCGCCAACTCGCCCGGCTAGTTTTTTGTATTTTTTAGTAGAGACGGGGTTTCGCCGTGTTAGCCAGGATGGTCTCGATCTCCTGACCTCGCGATCCACCCGTCTCGGCCTCCCAAAGTGCTGGGATTACAGGCTTGAGCCACCGCGCCCGGCCTACAGTTTATTCTTAACAGTGTAGAGGTTAAGGGCATTGACACCCCCAAACACACACAGAGGTGAAAATCTACATATAAATTCTGACTCCCCAAAACTTTACTAATAGCCTACAGTTGACAGGAAGACTTACCAATAACATAAGCAGCTGATTAACACATATTTTGAATGTCATACATATTATATACTATATTCTTACAATAAAGTAAGCTAGAGACTAGAAAATGTTATTAAGAAAATCCTAAGGAAGATAAAATACATTTATTATTCATTAAATTGAAGTAGGTTGAATCATAAAGGTCTTTATCTCATCATCTTCACATTGAGTAAGCTGAGGAAGAGGAGGAGAGGTTGGTCTTGCTGTCTTAGGAATGGCAGAAGCAGAAGAAAATCCACATATAGTGCACCTGCACAGTTCAAATCCATGTTGTTCAAGGGTGCACTGTATGTACTAAAATGTTCACTCTCTATGATAACGAATTTTATGGAGCAGAAGAAATTACTCTACCTATAGTGTGTGCAGAGGGAGATGAGATTAAGATACTACCTGTAGTGTGTGCAGAGGGAGATGAGATTAAGATTCTGCCTATAGTGTGTGCAGAGGGAGATGAGATTAAGATACTACCTATAGTGTGTGCGGAGAGAGATGAAATTAAGAAGCCAACGTAGGTACAAAAGGGATTAGAAGTCAACCTGCCTGGCTTTGCCTGGTGGCTCACACCTGTAAGCCCAGCACTCTGGGAGGCAAAAATGGGTGAATCTCTTGAGTCCAGGAGTTCAAGGCCATATTGGGCAACATGGCAAAACCCTGTCTCTACGAAACAAAGAAACAACAACAAAAAAACAAAACACCAAAAAATTAGCCAGGTGTGGTGGTGCACGCTTGTAGTCCCAGCTACTCTGGAGGCTGAGGTGGGAGGATCACCTAAGTCTGGGAGGTCAAGGCTCCAGTGAGCTGTGATTACACCACTGCTCTCCAACCTGGGTAATAGCGAGACTCAAAAATAAAAAAAAAAGTCCACCTGCCTGATCACAGGACATCAGCAGCCAGAGGCCAATTGCTAAAGAAGGTTAGTAGATTCCTCTCCAGAGAAACTGGGTATATCCAGAGAAAATATCTCCTTATCCTGACATTTGGAGCATCCCCAATAAATGGGTAGTTTCATACCCAGCTCTGCAAGAGAAGCTCCTCACTTCAGGTTGTAAGCTTCATCTATATTCTCAGAGCTTTGTTCTTCTAGTGCCTCACTGTTAAATTAATAGGTAAGGATCTAGAGATATTTAAGGAAAATGTGCAAGAGACAAGAAAATAAAGGTGAGAAAACATAATGCAATGGACAAATGAAACCAAAAGAAAAAAGCTAACAGTATACTTAAAGAGATAGATAAGCAACAGCAGGATTCTATCAAGTAAGAGTGGTCTGAAAGCTAGAACTCTTGGAAGTTGAAATTGTGAACCAAAATTAGTAAGAAAATAGTAGAGCTGGAAATTAAAGTAAATAGAATATATCAGAAGATAGATTCAAGTAATAGTGGATTTATCCAAAGATAGATCCAAATGATGAACAGACAAAACAGCCTCGGTGGATCAAGGCAGGGAGATTCATTTCATTGCATTTATTTCATTTCATTTCATTTATTTCATTTCATTTCATATTTCATTTCATTTCATTTCATATTTCCTTTCATATTCATTTCATTTCATTTTTTCATTTATTTCATTTCATTTTTTGAGACAGAGTCTCGCTCTGTCACCCAGGCTGGAGTGCAGTGGTGCGATCTCGGCTCACTGCAACCTCCACCTCCCGGGTTCACGGCATTCTCCTGCCTCAGCCTCCTGAGGACTACAGGCGCCCGCCACCGCACCCGGCTAAGTTTTTGTATTTTTAGTAGAGACGGGTGTTGGCCAGGATGGTCTCAATCTCCTGACCTCATGATCTGCTTGCCTCGGTCTCCCAAAGTGCTGGGATTACAGGTGTGAGCCACCACGCCTGGCCAAGGCAGGGAGATTTTTAAAAGTCAATTATTAAGATTTAAAGAAAGAGAGGGAGGAGAAAACAGAGGAGAGGAAATTAACAAAGAAATCATGCAAAAGACTTTCTTAGAACTGGTGACATTTGATCTCAGGTTGAAATGCCTCCTTAAGTGTCAGTACACAAAAGATACACATGGCTCTGAAATTCTAGAACCAAGGAAGGAATGACCGTGTAAGCATCCAAAGAAGAGAAGAAAACTAACAAAAAAAATCACCAAAAAAAGCAACAAGAATCGGAATGGCATTGTGTTTCTCAAAAGCGACATTAGATGCCAGAAGAGAAAGGAGCAATGCTTTCAAAATTTAAGAAAAAAAGTATTGTTGTCAGGCGTGGTGGCTCACGCCTGTAATCCCGGCACTTTGGGAGGCTGAGGCAGGAGGATCTCTTGAGCCCAGGCATTTGAGACCAGCCTGGGCAATATAGGGATACCTCATCTCTACAAAAAAAAAAAAAAAGAAAAAAAAAGAAAGAAAAAGAAAAAAAAGAAAAAAAGAAAAAAAAAAGTATTGTCAACCTAAATTTTTCAACCTAGATAAACTGTTATCAAGTGTGAGAATGAAGCATCAACACTCTCCAGCCTGAAAGGCTCAGAACATTTGCCTGATGATGCCTTTCTCAGGAAGCTCGTGGAAGATGTGCTTCAGCAAGACAAGAGAGCAAATGAAGAAAGAGAAAGGTACAGAGTCCAGGAAATCTTGGCTCCAACTAAGACGAGGGGCAAAGAGAAGCTTCAGAAGAGTGACCTCTAGAGGAACCAGTGCAGAATGTGTCGAGAGATTGAGTGCCCCGAGGGTGGTCTGGAGGGAGTAAAAGGAGACCCTCCTAGAATTGATGGCTTGATAGACTGTCATGGTGTATCCAGACATAACAAGAAGATGCAGACAATTATGAAAAAAAGGATTTATTAACTCATGAAAAAACAAGACAGTGGAAGAAAAAATGTTCAATACTTGGCTTTGCAGTGAAGAACATTAACAATGATAAATTTGTAAACATTGAATGGTTTAATGTAAAATAGTAATTATGTTGGGGAAATGGGTGGAAGGAAGTTGAAGGGTAGGTGTAAAATAACTGCATCTGCAATGGTCTTATCAGTCAGTAAACAATGTCTAAAATGGAAAAATCAAGGAATAGCAGTATAAGCCAATTTAAGTGTAAAGAGATAAGCAGCAACCCCTCCCACCGCTGCCAAAAGTGCTAAAAGCAGTGCTTCTGAACGTGGGATGGGATGGAGAGGGCAGGTGTTCATTTAGGATTTTCACTTGGCTGCATATGACAAGAAAGCACACATTACAGTGACTTACGCAAGGCTATTGTTGTATGCTGTCTGTCAAGAGAAACAGCATCAGCTCATGAGGTCACCATAGTTCCAGACTCTTACTGTTCTTGCGCAGTCATTGACAGTGTGTGGCTTTTGTCCTCACAGGTTCAATATGGCTTTTGTATCCCCAGGTTCTGCAGTAGATGAGGAAAAACAAAGTCTAAAAGGTACATTCCAAGGAAGTCTTCCTCTTTTATAGGACCTTTTAAAATTAATAGTTTTATTGATATGAGTCACTCTTCATTTCCTCCCAAATCCCCAGCCCTAGGCAAGCATTAACATCCTTTCTGTCTCTATAGATTTGTCTTTCATGGACATTTAATATAAATGGGACCATACAATATGTGATCTTTTGCAAGTACCCTCTTTCTTGTCATATGTGTTTAAAGTTCATCCATGTAATTGAATATATCAGTAATTGTTTACTTTTTATTGCCAAGTAATATGCCACTGTATGGATAGCCACACAATGAATATGCCACATTTTATTTATCCCTTTGGATGTCTGGATTGTTTCCACTTTTCTGCTTTTATGAATAATGCTGATATTAGCATCCATGTGGAAGTTCCTGGCATGGACGCTCCACCCAAGGGCTGGGGCAAAAGTCCCTTGGGGTTCAAATATTCTCAGCTTGCTGTGCTTAGGGCAAAGCCGGGAATTTACCCTCTGTAACTCAGAGTTGGAGGGGATGAGGAATACTGGCAGCTTCTGATGAGACTGAGAGGTGAAGGTAGAGGGGCCTCAACTTCTTGGCCCCACTCACCCAGAGTGGAGCTTCTGTCATGCTGAGAAGAGTGGGCGGGGTCAGGTTCAAGGGTAAGACTCTCACAGTTCTTACAGAGGAATTTTGTAGATTTTATGGAATAATGATTTCTTCATTTGTTGCCTGCCTTTTCAACAATTTTCAGGTAAATTAAATGGTTGATATTTTTACAATTATCATGAGTTAGGAATTTTTTTTTCTTGGAATGGGTACATTGAGCTCCTCACACTGCCATTCTGGAAGTGGAACTCTGTCAGAGGTTTCTTAAAAAAGTGACTCAATGGCTTCTGCCAGTATCTCTCTGGCCAGTTTTGTGACAGATGGTCACTCCTGTCTGCAAAGAAGGCTTGGATATGAGCAGTTTAATTAGATACATAAGCACCCCAAGTAGGGATAGTGGAAAATGGAGTTTAACTAGCACATTGCCCACAGAAAGGCTGACTGCTTAGCAGTTTTTAAAAGTCATGTACATCCATTAGTTTGATAAAAGTTAATTGTAAAATGTGAAAAAAAATCAGTGCCCACCAACATCATTTTTCAATATCTTCTCCTTTGATTACATAGTTGGCTTAAGGTTATACTCTAACAGGGTTTTTTTTTTCTTTTCCAAAAAGTAGTCATGAGAATGGTATTTTAAAAGTTCTTATCTGTTTTAAAAACAGCTTTATCACGACCTTTGGCTTGAATGAATGTTGACTGCATATTTAAGTCAAACTTTGCTTTAAGATTTCAAGCAGGCCTGGTGCAGTGGCTCACACCTGTAATCCCAGCACTTTGGGAGACCAAGGCAGGTGGATCACTTGAGCCCAGGAGTTCAAAACTAGTCTGGCCACCATGGGGAAACCCCATCTCTACTAAAAATACAGAAAATAGCTAGGCATGGTGGTGCACACCTGTAGTCCCAGCTACTCGGGAGGCTGAGGCAGGAGAATTGCTTGAACTGGGGAGGTGGAGGTTGCAGTGAACCGAGATATGCCATTGTACTACAGCCTGGGCAACAGAGTGAGACTCTGTCTCAAAAAACAAACAAAAAAAATTTCAATCAAATGACGTTAAGTAGAAATTCATGGGTGGCTTCATTGTTCTCATTTACAGAAGCCTTGATTTGCCAATTTTGTCCACAGAATAATTTCTCAGTCTTTATTCCCAAGTGCTGCACATCCTGAATCACTTCTTGAAGCACATTGTGACTTTTAATTTATTTTTAATTTTATTTAAAATTTTAAAAATATGTATTTAGTGGGTACAAGTGCAGGTTTCTGAAAAGCGTGTGTCGTGTAGTTGGGAAGTCAGGGCTCTTAGTGCACCTGTCACCCAATAGTGAACCTCGTACCCAACAGGTAATTCTTTAACCTCCACCTCCCCACCCTTCCACCTTTTGTCTCAATATCTATTCCTCCACTCTGTTGTCCTTGTGTACACATGGTTTAGCCTCCACTTATACATGGGAACACACAGTATTTGACTTTTTGTTTCTAAATTATTCAGTCAGGATAATGCCCATCAGTTCCATCCATGTTGCTGCAAAAGACATGATTTCATTCTTTTTTATGACATTGTGCCATTTTATTTGATAGATTGAAGCATACTTTAAGGAAGGTTTTTTGTCTTCTGCTTTGCTTGTTTTTTGAGACAGGGTTTCACTCTTGTTGCCCAGGGTGCAGTGGAGGTTGCTCACTGCAGCCTTAATCTCCTGGACTCAAAGGATCCTCCTGCCTCAAGCTCCCGAGTAGCTGGGACTATAGGTATGTGCCACCACACTTGGCTAAATGTTGTAATTTTTTGTAGAGATCTGGTCTCACTATGTTGCCCAGGCTAGTCTTGAACTCCTGGGCTCAAGTGATCCATCTGCCTTGGCTTCTCGAAATGTTGAGATTACAGGTGTGAGCCACTGTGTCTGGCTGGAGAGTTTTTTCAAGTCCTTGACATTTATTCTCTTACATTTATTCTTGTCTTTTTTGTTTGTTTATTTTTGAGACTGAGTCTTGTTCTGTCACCCAGGCTGGAGTGCAATGGCGTGATCTCGGCTCACTGCAACCTCCGCCTCCTGTGTTTAGGCGCTTCTCCTCCCTCAAGCCTCCTGAGTAGCTGGGAACCACAGGCACATTCCACCATGCCTGGCTAATTTTTATATTTTCAGTAGAGACGGGGTTTTGCCATGTTGGCCAGGCTGGTCTTGAACTCCTGGCCTGAAGTGATCTGGCCGCATTGGCCTCCTAAAATGTTAGGATTATGGGCGTCAGCCACTGCGCCCGGCCTATTCTTGTCTTTGACTTAGACATCTTTCATTTGGCTTTAAAATGCTCTTAAACATTTTTTCCTTTGCTGTCTCATTTGCTCCGTTTCTCAATCATGTTCTCCACCACACTGAATGACAACGGAGTGGAGTCTCTTTTTTCTTTTGTGCTGCTTTTATTGTGATCTTCATTTCTGGAGAATCTCTCCCTTTCTTTTTATCTGAGTTTATTAGTCCATCATTTTATCTCCTTTGCATCATGTTGCCCTTGTTGTCCAACCCTTATGTTTCTTTTTCAGACCCTTACATGTGATGGACAAGACATTCTTAAATTCTTTCATCTCACAGAGAACTAGTTTTCCCCAATTGTATTAGTTTTCTATGTCTGCCGTAAGAAATTTCTACAAACTTATTGTCTGAAAAACCACAAAAATGATCTTATAGTTCTGCAGGTCTGAAGTAAAATATGGGCCTCACTGGGCTAAAATCATGGCACTGGCAGGGCTGCGTTCCTCTCTGGGTTTCAGAGGAGATTCTGTTCCCCTGCTTTTCCAGCTTCCAGAGGCTTCCCTTATTCCTTAGCTCGTGGCCCTTTTCATCTGAGTCCTTCATACGTCACACCTCTCTGACCCTCCTTTTACCTTCCTCTTTCCCTTGTAAAGACCCTTATATTCGGGTCCATAGATTAGGCTTACCTGGATGGTCCGGGATACTCTCGCTACCTTCAGGTCAACTGACTAACAAACTTAATTCCATCTGCTGCCTTAATTCTCCTTAGCTATGTGTCATCTGTTTTATGTGGCTATCACAGAATGGCACAGCCAGGGTTATTTATAATGAACAGAAATGTATTTGGCTCATCGTTCTGGAGGCCCGGGAGACTGAATGCACAGTGAGCACAGTGCTGGTGAGTGGCTTCATGCTGTGTCATCCCATGACAGAAGGCAGAAGGGGCACAGAGGGCAAGAGTAAGAGCAAGAGAAGCTGAACTTGCTTGTTTTTGTTTTGGTTGTTGTTATTTTAAGAGACAGGGTCTCTCTCTCCCAGGCTGGAGTGCTGTGGCACAATCACAGATCACTGTAGCCTGGAATTCCCAGGCTCAAGTGATCCTCCCACTTCAGTCTCCCACATAGCTGGGATGATAGGTGTGCACCAGGCTGGTCTCGAACTCCTGGCCTTAAGTGATCTGGCTAATTTTTAAATTTTTTGTAGAGAGGGAGTCTCGCTGCATTGCCCAGACTGGTCTTGAACTCCTGGCCTCAAGTGATCCTCCTGCCTCAGCCTTCCAAAGTGGTGGGATTAGAGGCATGAGCCACTGCTTTTATAACAAAACTATTCTTGTAATAACGAACCCATTCCCTGGATAATGACATTAACTCATTAAGAAGCACAGTGTCCTCGTGAACTAATCACCTCTTATGAGGCCCTTACCTTCCAATACCACTTCCTTGGTGACGAGGCTTCCAGCACATGACTTTGTGGGGGCGCATTCAAACCAGAGCGCCGCGCCACGTCATGAGAGCGCCGCGCTACGTCATGAGAGCGCCGCTGTCATGTCATGAGAGCGCCGCACCACGTAGAGCGCCGCCGTACGTCATGAGAGAGCCGCCACACGTCATGAGAGCGCTGCGTCATATCATGTACTTATGGTTTACGGGGTTTAGGCTATGGGCATCTCTGGGAGCCATTATTGTGCCTGCTTTGTGGTATACCATCATCGCTCAGTATTCTCCATTATCTTTTTGTCTGCCATATGCCTTTCCTCTTTTTTTTTCTCCTCTGACATTATCTTTTATAGTTTTCATGATGGTTCTTTTAAAAAAATTGGTCACTGTTCTTGAAATAATGGAATTTTTCCTGGAGTAGCGATTTTTTGGAGAGTAGTTGGGAGTAGGCTAGCAAATATCCCCAAGGAGTCTGTGGATATCTTTCAGGGGAGATCTGTGAGTTTGGATGGGAAGAATTTTCTCTTCTTTATTTTCTCAAATGAATGTGAGTGACACAGCCCATTATTATTGGTAGGTCCTATACATTTTTCACATTAGTAATTAGATACTTTCATATTGTTACAGATTTGCTGAAATGTCAGTTGCTGTCACCACAACTTTCAAATTATGCCAGTTATTAGGGCCACTGCTAGATATCATTAATTGCTGCATAAATATTACAAACCTTAAAAATGTTTTACCATTCCCTTTGTCATCTCTGTGTTTTATTTCACTCACTTGAAGTCCTTGTTCTGAGAAAGGATATATCCGCGTCATCGGTCATCAGACTGACAGTGAGTTTCGGGCAGTGCGAGGCCCAGGCCTGGGGATGTGCTGGCAGGGCAGGCAGCGTGAGTCCTGCCTTCCTGCGTTCATCCTGTGCTTTGTGCTCCTCTTTGTGGGGTGTGGTCCTCTCCAGACTAACGGGAAGTCTCCTTGACTCACACCAAAACCTACATGTCACAGATTTGGGGTGATTTAACTTGCACTTCTCAGCGACTGGTGTCAGCATGGCTGAGGCTGGTCTCAACCTGCAGTTTCTCCCACACTGGGAACATACAACCACTTGCTCTGGCAGATACTCGTCCGTGTTTCCTCCCCACTTCCTGCTGTCACTCACAGTGTCCAAAGAGGTTTCGAGGTTTGCCCATGGATTTGACCTTTGCCCATGGACTTGACCTTGTGGCTCCAAAGAGAGCGGGGCTCAGGGTTGACAATTCCACTAGTTTGCGCTTCAGCCCTAGAAAAACCTTGATTCTCTTTGCCTCCCCCAAGTTCTACAGAGGGTCTCCCTCATCCTGTCCCTCCTCTTCCAGGTCCCAGGTGCCAAGCACCTGGGGGTCAGTCCTCTGCTGAGTGGTGGCTCCATAGAAGTGGAGATTCCTTTTTTGTTTCTCTTTCTTGTTGTTTTTAGTTGATTTTAGAAATGTCACGGGGGCTAGAGCTATCTCCCCGCTCTCTTTATCAGTAACTCTTTTTAGCTCTTTATGTAACTTTTTAACAAATTGCTGATGTTATTTGCAACAAATAAATGATGCAGAATTGTGTGGAGCAGAAACTTATCCCAACTCAGTCACCTCTTTTAGGGGTGACCTTGGAGGCAAAAATGGTATGTGTTTTCCATTCTTTTCTCTATGCTTATACATATATTTCAAGATTTCAGTCCATGTATTATTTATATTGGTATATCTGGTAAAGCAAAATACAGTTTCTTTCTTTTAATACTCATATTGTTGCACAACCAATCTCCAGAATCCTTTCATCTTGCAAAAGTGAAACTCTGTACTCATGAAACACTAATTCCCCTTTCCTTTCTCCCCCATCCCATCCCCCACCCTCCGTTTTTTTTTTTTTTTGTCCCTGGTTCTATTTTTTGTTTCTGTGAATTTGGTTACTGTAGAAACCTCATATAAATAGAATCGTAGTGTTTGTCCTTTGGTGACTGTCCTATTGCACTCAGCAAATGTCTTCAAGGTTTGTCCATGTTGCAGTGTGTGTCAGAATTTCCTTTCTCTCTCTTTTTTTTTTTTTTTTGAGATGGAGTCTTGCTCTGCCGCCCAGGCTAGAGTGCAGTGGCCGGCTCTCAGCTCACTGCAAGCTCCGCCTCCCGGGTTCACGCCATTCTCCTGTCTCAGCCTCCCGAGTAGCTGGGGACTACAGGCGCCCGCCTCATCGCCCGGCTAGTTTTTTGTATTTTTTAGTAGAGACGGGGTTTCACCGTATTAGCCAGGATGGTCTCGATCTCCTGACCTCGTGATCCGCCCGTCTCGGCCTCCCAAAGTGCTGGGATTACAAGCTTGAGCCACCGCGCCCGGCCTTTCCTTTCTCTTTAAACTAGAGTATTCCGTGGTGTATTTATAGTGCTTTTTGTTTTTCCGTTCGTCTGCTGAGGGAAGCTTGGGTTGTCTGTACCTTTTGGCTCTTGGGCATAGCCAACTGTTATGGACAAGGGGCACTAAAATAACCATTTTCTTTTCCTGCAGATAACTGACTGCTCTCAAATGTCCCTTATCTCTGAAGAAGGAACTTGAATTGTTTATTTTTTGATTATTTGTTTAAAGATAAGGCTGAAAGTCAGGAGCTGTGAATTCCAATTCCTAGAGTTTCCGGTGGGCAATATAAATGAGAGGTGTGGACGGAAAGTAGTAGGTAGTAGGGAGTGGTGGGGACTGTGGAAAACTTGAGTCTGTGCTCAGTGGGGCAGCCTGTAGAAGCTCCTGGTGCCACGTTTGTTGAAGGGATGGTGGTTGACTTAGTTCTAGAATTCTAAGTTTTAAACAGAAACCTAAAATCTGACTACTTTATGTGAAAGCCCTGATTTTACATCTTGGCAACAAACTTAGAAATGTAAGTATACTGTGAGACTGAGATTTTGTGTCTACACCTCACAATAAAGATGAATCAACTAAAAATGTATTCAAAAGGAGACAGGCTTTTTTAAAAGCACCCAAAATTGTGAAAAGAAAAAAAAAATGTAGGTGGGATTGAATTTATTCCCTCATGTGTGAAACTGTTTATATTTCAGCAATAAAATGAAAGTGACTCAGTCACTGGTTTTTAGTCAAGCCATGTACGGCTCACAAAAATCATACTATTGGCTGGGCATGGTAGCTCACTGTAATCCCAGCACTTTGTGAGGCAAAGGTGGGTGGATCACCTGAAGTCAGGAGTTCGAGACCAGCCTGACCAATATGGTGAAACCCCATCTCTACTAAAAATACAAAAATTAGCCGGGTGTGGTGGTGGGCGCCTGTAGTCCCAGCTACTCGGGAGGCTGAGGCAAGAGAATTGCTTGAACCCGGGAGCAGAGATTACAGTGAGCCAAGATAACGCCACTGCACTCCAGCATGGGCAATAGAGTGGATTCTGTGTCAAGTCAAAAACAAACAAACAACAAAATCATACTATTACTTTTGTAATGAAGAATTCTTACCTATTTTTCTTCTCTTGTGAGTTTGCAATGAAGTCTTCTCAATTTGCTTTAACTTGGAATGTGTCTTTCAGAAGTATTGGAGAGCATTGGGGGGCATTCCTTAAAGGTAGATGAGGCAAAGAACCATGACAAGGGGCTCTGACTCTAACACTGTTGGTGAGTTCTAGAGGTCAGATTATGAACACAGGAAAAGGAGAAGATAAATGGGATTAAGAAGCCAATTCCAAGCATATGACATAGCATGCTTATATTAAGGACTTGGCTCTCATAAAGTAAGAACTGACAGCTTTTTTCTTGATGGCCATCTACTTTATAGTCTGTCTCAGAAGGTGTAGAGGTCCAGGAATTGGGGGCCCCTGGAACTCTTGGGTCATAGACACATTAGGAAAACCCATCTCAGCTGGGGAAGCTGACTCAGCACCAGCCCTCCAGGCCCCAGAGGAGCAGTCATCCCTGGAAAGAGGGAAGAGCAGTAGTGGCAACAGAAGGTCGCTTCTCCGCACAAGAACTCACAAAGTCTCGGTAATATTATGACTGTACTTTCTGAAACCCAATTTGTCTTTGTTCATAACTTTTCCCTTCCTGCTAATCACATTTTTGCTGGTGAGAGAAAGTGAAATTGCCATTTTTAATATCAGCCAGTCACTTTCAGTTTGAAATGCAGTCTCTTTCTTGATAACCTCAGATCCTTTGGCACTCCCCACCTCCGATCTCTTCTATTCTCTCTGCTAGGGGAGGGTGTCTGGCTTCTGGGCTGATCTCTGCCTTTTCTGAGCCCCCCTGAGGTCACCCCACTTGGGCTTGTGTCTTAGTCTATTTGTACTACAAAACAGCTGAGACTGGGTGATTTCTAAAGAACAGAAATTTATTTCTTAGAGCTCTGGAGGCCATGAGGTCCAGGATCAAGGCACTGGCCTTGGTGCCCGGTGAGAAGTGCTCTCTGCTTCCAGGATGGTGCCTTATTACCATGTCCTCACATGGCCCATGGCAGATAGGCAAGAGAGAGTACCACTTTGAACCTGGAGCCCTTTTACAAGGGTGTGAATCCCATTCATGAGGGCAAAGCCCTCATGACTCAATTACCCCACAAACACCATACCCCTTAATACTGTTGTTTTGGAGGATTAAGTTATTTTAAATTTTTATTTATGTATGTATATTTATTTATTTATTTATTTGGAGACAGGATTTGACTCCATCACCCAGGCTAGAGTACAGTGACACAATCTTGGTTCACTGCAAATCTTGACCTCCCGGGTTCAGAAGATCCTCCCACCCCAGCCTCTGAAGTAACTGGGGGCCACAGGTGCCCACCACCACACCTGGCTAATTGTATTTTTTGTAGAGACAGGGTTTCACCATATTGCCCAGGCTGGTCTTGAACTCCTGGGCTCAAGAGATCCTCCTGCCTTGGCCTCCCAAAGTCATGGGATTACAGGTGCCCAGCTGGGGATTAACTTCTAACATGAATTTTGGAGGGACACCATTATTCCAGCCATAGCATCTTGGGTACTAGCCTCCTTCCCCACTGCATCTGGCACCACATCCTCACCCTAGCGTCAGGCCTCCTCAGATTCCCAGTCATCCCCCAAACTT
>NW_022144228.1:0-2631 GCF_007565055.1 Rhinopithecus roxellana
ACTGTGCTAACAAACTGATCACTGAAGAGAAACGTGTAACTCTGTGAGTTGCATTCACACTTGGCAATGCAGTTCTCAGAGAAAGCTCTCTTTAGTTATTATGTGAGGATATTTCCTTTTCACCATGGGCCCCAATAGGCTCCCAAATATCACTTTGCAGATTCCACGAAAAGAGTGTTAGCAAACTGCTTCTTGAGGCAGAGTTGTAACTCTGTGAGATGAACTCACAGATCAGAAAGAAGTTTCTCAGAAGCTTCTTTCACGTTTGAACGGATGAAATTTCCTTTATCAGCGTAGGCCTCAATGTGATCCAAAGAAGCCCTTCTCAGATTCCTCAAAGACAGTGTTAATGGACTGCTCCACAAAACATAAGGTGTAACTCTGAGATGAATTCACACATCACCAAGAAGTTTCTAAGAAAGCTTCTTTCTAGTTTTCATCTGGGATATTTCCTTTGTCACTGTAATGTTCATTGCGCTATGAAGTATCTAATTGCAGATTTCCAGAAAACTGTGCTAACAAACTGATCACTGAAGAGAAACGTGTAACTCTGTGAGTTGCATTCACACTTGGCAATGCAGTTTCTCAGAAAGCTTCTCTTTAGTTATTATGTGAGGATATTTCCTTTATCACCATGGGCCCCATAGGCTCCCAAATATCACTTGCAGATTCCACGAAAAGAGTGTTAGCAAACTTTCTTGAGGCAGAGGTTGTAATGTGAGATGAACTCACAGATCAGAAAGAAAGTTTCTCAGAAAGCTTCTTTCACGTTTTGAACGGAGGAAATTTCTTTATCAGCGTAGGCCTCAATGTGATCCAAAGAAGCCCTTCTCAGATTCCTCAAAGACAGTGTTAATGATGGCTCCACGAAACATAAGTGTAACTCTGTGAGATGAATTCACACATCACCAAGAAGTTTCTAAGAAAGCTTCTTTCTAGTTTTCATCTGTGGATATTTCCTTTGTCACTGTAATGTTCATTGCGCTGTGAAGTATCTAATTGCAGATTCAGAAAACTGTGCTAACAAACTGATCACTGAAGAGAAACGTGTAACTCTGTGAGTTGCATTCACATTGGCAATGCAGTTTCTCAGAAAGCTTCTCTTTAGTTTTATGTGAGGATATTTCCTTTATCACCATGGGCCCCAAAGGCTCCCAAATATCACTTTGCAGATTCCACGAAAAGAGTGTTAGCAAACTGCTTCTTGAGGCAGAGGTTGTAACTCTGTGAGATGAACTCACAGATCAGAAAGAAGTTTCTCAGAAAGCTTCTTTCACGTTTTGAACGGATGAAATTTCCTTTATCAGCGTAGGCCTCAATGTGATCCAAAGAAGCCCTTCTCAGATTCCTCAAAGACAGTGTTAATGGACTGCTCCACGAAACATAAGTGTAACTCTGCGAGATGAATTCACACATCACGAAGAAGTTTCTAAGAAAGCTTCTTTCTAGTTTTCATCTGTGGATATTTCCTTTGTCACTGTAATGTTCATTGCGCTGTGAAGTATCTAATTGCAGATTTCCAGAAACTGTGCTAACAAACTGATCACTGAAGAGAAACGTGTAACTCTGTGAGTTGCATTCACACTTGGCAATGCAGTTTCTCAGAAAGCTTCTCTTTAGTTATTATGTGAGGATATTTCCTTTATCACCATGGGCCCCAATAGGCTCCCAAATATCACTTTGCAGATTCCACGAAAAGAGTGTTAGCAAACTGCTTCTTGAGGCAGAGGTTGTAACTCTGTGAGATGAACTCACAGATCAGAAAGAAGTTCTCAAAGCTTCTTTCACGTTTTGAACGGATGAAATTTCCTTTATCAGCGTAGGCCTCAATGTGATCCAAAGAAGCCCTTCTCAGATTCCTCAAAGACAGTGTTAATGGACTGCTCCACGAAACATAAGTGTAACTCTGCGAGATGAATTCACATCACCAAGAAGTTTCTAAGAAAGCTTCTTTCTAGTTTTCATCTGTGGATATTTCCTTTGTCACTGTAATGTTCATTGCGCTATGAAGTATCTAATTGCAGATTTCCAGAAAACTGTGCTAACAAACTGATCACTGAAGAGAAACGTGTAACTCTGTGAGTTGCATTCACACTTGGCAATGCAGTTTCTCAGAAAGCTTCTCTTTAGTTATTATGTGAGGATATTTCCTTTATCACCATGGCCCCAATAGGCTCCCAAATATCACTTTGCAGATTCCACGAAAAGAGTGTTAGCAAACTGCTTCTTGAGGCAGAGGTTGTAACTCTGTGAGATGAACTCACAGATCAGAAAGAAGTTTCTCAGAAAGCTTCTTTCACGTTTGAACGGGATGAAATTTCCTTTATCAGCGTAGGCCTCAATGTGATCCAAGAAGCCCTTCTCAGATTCCTCAAAGACAGTGTTAATGGACTGCTCCACGAAACATAAGTGTAACTCTGTGAGATGAATTCACACATCACCAAGAAGTTTCTAAGAAAGCTTCTTTCTAGTTTTCATCTGTGGATTTTCCTTTGTCACTGTAATGTTCATTGCGCTGTGAAGTATCTAATGCAGATTTCCAGAAAACTGTGCTAACAAACTGATCACTGAAGAGAAACGTGTAACTCTGTGAGTTGCATTCACACTTGGCAATGCAGTTTCTCAGAAAGC
>NW_022144229.1:0-865 GCF_007565055.1 Rhinopithecus roxellana
CATGTGTGAATGCAACTCACAGAGTTACACGTCTCTCTTCAGTGATCAGTTGTTAGCACAGTTTTCTGGAAATCTGCAATTAGATACTTCACAGCGCAATGAACATTACAGTGAGAAAGGAAATTCCACAGATGAAAACTAGAAGAAGCTTTCTTAGAAACTTCTTGGTGATGTGTGAATTCATCTCACAGAGTTACACTTATGTTTCGTGGAGCAGTCCATTAACACTGTCTTTGGGGAATCTGAGAAGGGCTTCTTTGGATCACATTGAGGCCTACGCTGATAAAGGAAATTTCATCCGTTCAAAACGTGAAAGAAGCTTTCTGAGAAACTTCTTTTGATCTGTGAGTTCATCTCACAGAGTTACAACCTCTGCCTCAAGAAGCAGTTTGCTAACACTCTTTTTTGGAATCTGCAAAGTGATATTTGGGAGCCTATTGGGGCCCATGGTGATAAAGGAATTATCCTCACATAATAACTAAGAGAAGCTTTCTGAGAAACTGCATTGCCATGTGTGAATGCAACTCACAGAGTTACACGTTTCTCTTCAGTGATCAGTTTGTTAGCACAGTTTTCTGGAAATCTGCAATTAGATACTTCAAGCGCAATGAACATTACAGTGACAAAGGAAATTCCACAGATGAAAACTAGAAAGAAGCTTTCTTAGAAACTTCTTGGTGATGTGTGAATTCATCTCACAGAGTTACACTTATGTTTCGTGGAGCAGTCCATTAACACTGTCTTTGGGGAACTGAGAAGGGCTTCTTTGGATCACATTGAGGCCTACGCTGAAAGGAAATTTCATCCGTTCAAAACGTGAAAGAAGCTTTCTGAGAAACTTCTTTCTGATCTGTGAGTTCATCTC
>NW_022144230.1:0-3510 GCF_007565055.1 Rhinopithecus roxellana
CAAGAGAAAGCAGAACCAAGCTTTCTGAGGATCTGCTTTGTGATATGTGAATTCATTTCACAGTTCTATCACCCTTTCTCGGTGGAGTTTCCTAGCACTCATATTGAGGAATCTCAGATGTGATGTCTTGGATCGTTGAATCGCATGCTGAATAAGGAACATCCTCAGAGAAACCTGCAGAGAAGCCTTCTCAGAAACTCTCTGTTGTGGGTGAATTCAGCCCACAGATGTCCATCATTGTTTCCATGAAAACTTGCTAGCAGAGTTTTCGCAGAATCTGCAATAGGACACACGGTGGCGCTCCAAGACCAAAAATAACCTCGTCTTATTAAAGAAAGAAGCTTTCTGAAGACCTTTGTGATGTGTGAATTCAACTCACTAAGTTGCAGCTGTATTTCGTGGGGCCGTGCCCTAGCCCTATTTGTGTGGAATCTGAGAACAGATATTCCCGATCCCTTGAAAACAATGGGGCCAATGGAAACATCTTCCAAAAAAATGAGAAGAAGCTTTCTGAGAAACTTCTTTCTGATCTGTGAGTTCATCTCACAGAGTTACAAACTCTGCCTCAAGAAGCAGTTTGCTAACACTCTGTTCGTGGAATCTGCAAAGTGATATTGGGAGTCTATTGGGGCCCATGGTGATAAAGCAAATATCCTCACATAATAACTAAAGAGAAGCTTTCTGAGAAACTGCATTGCCATGTGTGAATGCAACTCACAGAGTTACACGTTTCTCCTCATTGATCAGTTTGTTAGCACAGTTTTCTGGAAATCTGCAATTAGATACTTCATAGCGCAATGAACATTACAGTGACAAAGGAAATATCCACAGATGAAAACTAGAAAGAAGCTTTCTTAGAAACTTCTTGGTGATGTGTGAATTCATCTCACAGAGTTACACTTATGTTTCGTGGAGCAGTCCATTAACACTGTCTTTGGGGAAACTGAGAAGGGCTTCTTTGGATCACATTGAGGCCTACGCTGATAAAGGAAATTTCATCCGTTCAAAACGTGAAAGAAGCTTTCTGAGAAACTTCTTTCTGATCTGTGAGTTCTTCTCACAGAGTTACAAACTCTGCCTCAAGAAGCAGTTTGCTAACACTCTGTTCGTGGAATCTGCAAAGTGATATTTGGGAGTCTATTGGGGCCCATGGTGATAAAGCAAATATCCTCACATAATAACTAAAGAGAAGCTTTCTGAGAAACTGCATTGCCATGTGTGAATGCAACTCACAGAGTTACACGTTTCTCTTCATTGATCAGTTTGTTAGCACAGTTTTCTGGAAATCTGCAATTAGATACTTCATAGCGCAATGAACATTACAGTGACAAAGGAAATATCCACAGATGAAAACTAGAAAGAAGCTTTCTTAGAAACTTCTTGGTGATGTGTGAATTCATCTCACAGAGTTACACTTATGTTTCGTGGAGCAGTCCATTAACACTGTCTTTGGGGAAACTGAGAAGGGCTTCTTTGGATCACATTGAGGCCTACGCTGATAAAGGAAATTTCATCCGTTCAAAACGTGAAAGAAGCTTTCTGAGAAACTTCTTTCTGATCTGTGAGTTCTTCTCACAGAGGTACAAACTCTGCCTCAAGAAGCAGTTTGCTAACACTCTCTTCGTGGAATCTGCAAAGTGATATTTGGGAGTCTATTGGGGCCCATGGTGATAAAGCAAATATCCTCACATAATAACTAAAGAGAAGCTTTCTGAGAAACTGCATTGCCATGTGTGAATGCAACTCCCAGAGTTACACGTTTCTCTTCATTGATCAGTTTGTTAGCACAGTTTTCTGGAAATCTGCAATTAGATACTTCATAGCGCAATGAACATTACAGTGACAAAGGAAATATCCACAGATGAAAACTAGAAAGAAGCTTTAGAAACTTCTTAGTGATGTGTGAATTCATCTCACAGAGTTACACTTATATTTCGTGGAGCAGTCCATTAACACTGTCTTTGGGGAAACTGAGAAGGGCTTCTTTGGATCACATTGAGGCCTACGTGCTGATAAAGGAAATTTCATCCGTTCAAAACGTGAAAGAAGCTTTCTGAGAAACTTCTTTCTGATCTGTGAGTTCATCTCACAGAGTTACAAACTCTGCCTCAAGAAGCAGTTTGCTAACACTCTCTTCGTGAAATCTGCAAAGTGATATTTGGGAGTCTATTGGGCCCATGTTGATAAAGCAAATATCCTCACATAATAACTAAAGAGAAGCTTTCTGAGAAACTGCATTGCCATGTGTGAATGCAACTCCCAGAGTTACACGTTTCTCTTCATTGATCAGTTTGTTAGCACAGTTTTCTGGAAATCTGCAATTAGATACTTCATAGCGCAATGAACATTACAGTGACAAAGGAAATATCCACAGATGAAAACTAGAAAGAAGCTTTCTTAGAAACTTCTTGGTGATGTGTGAATTCATCTCACAGAGTTACATTTATGTTTCGTGGGGGAGTCCATTAACACTGTCTTTGGGGAAACTGAGAAGGGCTTCTTTCGATCACATTGAGGCCTACGCTGATAAAGGAAATTTCATCCGTTCAAAACGTGAAAGAAGCTTTCTGAGAAACTTCTTTCTGATCTGTGAGTTTCTCACAGAGTTACAAACTCTGCCTCAAGAAGCAGTTTGCTAACACTCTCTTCGTGGAATCTGCAAAGTGATATTTGGGAGTCTATTGGGGCCCATTGATAAAGCAAATATCCTCACATAATAACTAAAGAGAAGCTTTCTGAGAAACTGCATTGCCATGTGTGAATGCAACTCCAGAGTTACACGTTTTCTTCATTGATCAGTTTGTTAGCACAGTTTTCTGGAAATCTGCAATTACATAGTTCATAGCGCAATGAACATTACAGTGACAAAGGAAATATCCACAGATGAAAACTAGAAAGAAGCTTTCTTAGAAACTTCTTGGTGATGTGTGAATTCATCTCACAGAGTTACACTTATGTTTCGTGGAGCAGTCCATTAACACTGTCTTTGGGGAAACTGAGAAGGGCTTCTTTGGATCACATTGAGGCCTACGCTGATAAAGGAAATTTCATCCGTTCAAAACGTGAAAGAAGCTTTCTGAGAAACTTCTTTCTGATCTGTGAGTTCATCTCACAGAGTTACAAACTCTGCCTCAAGAAGCAGTTTGCTAACACTCTCTTCGTGGAATCTGCAAAGTGATATTTGGGAGTCTATTGGGGCCCATTGTGATAAAGCAAATATCCTCACATAATAACTAAAGAGAAGCTTTCTGAGAAACTGCATTGCCATGTGTGAATGCAACTCCCAGAGTTACACGTTTCTCTTCATTGATCAGTTTGTTAGCACAGTTTTCTGGAAATCTGCAATTAGATACTTCATAGCGCAATGAACATTACAGTGACAAAGGAAATATCCACAGATGAAAACTAGAAAGAAGCTTAGAAACTTCTTGGTGATGTGTGAATTCATCTCACAGAGTTACACTTATGTTTCGTGGAGCAGTCCATTAACACTGTCTTTGGGGAAACTGA
>NW_022144231.1:0-6345 GCF_007565055.1 Rhinopithecus roxellana
TTAGTTATTATGTGAGATATTTCCTTTATAACCATGGGCCCCATAGGCTCCCAATATCACTTTGCAGATTCCACGAAAAGATGTTAGCAAACTGCTTCTTGAGGCAGAGGTTGTAACTCTGTGAGATAACTCACAGATCAGAAAGAAGTTTCTCAGAAAGCTTCTTTCACGTTTTGAACGGATGAAATTTCCTTTATCAGCGTAGGCCTCAAAGTGATCCAAAGAAGCCCTTCTCAGAATCCTCAAAGACAGTGTTAATGGACTGCTCCACGAAAAATAAGTGTAACTCTGTGATGAATCACACATCACCAAGAAGTTTCTAAGAAAGCTTCTTTCTAGTTTTCATCTGTGGATATTTCCTTTGTCACTGTATGTTCATTGCGCTATGAAGTATCTAATTGCAGATTTCCAGAAAACTGTGCTAACAAACTGATCACTGAAGAGAAACGTAACTCTGTGAGTTGCATTCACACTGGCAATGCAGTTTCTCAGAAAGCTTCTCTTTAGTTATTATGTGAGGATATTTCCTTTATCACCATGGGCCCCAATAGGCTCCCAAATATCACTTTGCAGATTCCACGAAAAGAGTGTTAGCAATGCTTCTTGAGGCAGAGGTTGTAAACTCTGTGAGATGAACTCACAGATCAAAAGAAGTTTCTCAGAAAGCTTCTTTCACGGTTTGAACGGATGAAATTTCCTTTATCAGCGTAGGCCTCAAAGTGGTCTAAAGAAGCCCTTCTCAGAATCCTCAAAGACAGTGTTAACGGACTGCTCCACGAAACATAAGTGTAACTCTGTGAGATGAATTCACACATCACCAAGAAGTTTCTAAGAAAGCTTCTTTCTAGTTTTCATCGTGGATATTTCCTTTGTCACTGTAATGTTCATTGCGCTATGAAGTATCTAATTGCAGATTTCCAGAAAACTGTGCTAACAAACTGATCACTGAAGAGAAACGTGTAACTCTGTGGTTGCATTCACACATGGCAATGCAGTTTCTCAGAAAGCTTCTCTTTAGTTATATGTGAGGATATTCCTTTATCACCATGGGCCCCAATAGGCTCCCAAATATCACTTTGCAGATTCCACGAAAAGATGTTAGCAAACTGCTTCTTGAGGCAGAGGTTGTAACTCTGTGAGATGAACTCACAGATCAGAAAGAAGTTTCTCAGAAAGCTTCTTTCACGTTTGAACGGATGAAATTTCCTTTATCAGCGTAGGCCTCAAGTGATCCAAAGAAGCCCTTCTCAGATTCCTCAAAGACAGTGTTAATGGACTGCTCCACGAAACATAAGTGTAACTCTGTGAGATGAATTCACACATCACCAAGAAGTTTCTAAGAAAGCTTCTTTCTAGTTTTCATCTCGGGATATTTCCTTTGTCACTGTAATGTTCATTGCGCTATGAAGTATCTAATTGCAGATTTCCAGAAACTGTGCTAACAAACTGATCACTGAAGAGAACGTGTAACTCTGTGAGTTGCATTCACACATTGGCAATGCAGTTTCTCAGAAAGCTTCTCTTAGTTATTATGTGAGGATATTCCTTTATCACCATGGGCCCCAATAGGCTCCCAAATATCACTTTGCAGATTCCACGAAAAGAGTGTTAGCAAACTGCTTCTTGAGGCAGAGGTTGTAACTCTGTGAGATGAACTCACAGATCAGAAAGAAGTTTCTCAGAAAGCTTCTTTCACGTTTTGAACGGATGAAATTTCCTTTATCAGCGTAGGCCTATGATCCAAAGAAGCCCTTCTCAGATTCCTCAAAGACAGTGTTAATGGACTGCTCCACGAAACATAAGTGTAACTCTGTGAGATGAATTCACACATCACCAAGAAGTTTCTAAGAAAGCTTCTTTCTAGTTTTCATCTGTGGATATTTCCTTTGTCACTGTATGTTCATTGCGCTATGAAGTATCTAATTGCAGATTTCCAGAAAACTGTGCTAACAAACTGATCACTGAAGAGAAACGTGTAACTCTGTGAGTTGCATTCACACATGGCAATGCAGTTTCTCAGAAAGCTTCTCTTTAGTTATTATGTGAGGATATTTCCTTTATCACCATGGGCCCCAATAGGCTCCCAAATATCACTTTGCAGATTCCACGAAAAGAGTTTAGCAAACTGCTTCTTGAGGCAGAGGTTGTAACTCTGTGAGATGAACTCACAGATCAGAAAGAAGTTTCTCAGAAAGCTTCTTTCACGTTTGAACGGATGAAATTTCCTTTATCAGCGTAGGCCTCAAGTGGTCCAAAGAAGCCCTTCTCAGATCCAAAGACAGTGTTAATGGACTGCTCCACGAAACATAAGTGTAACTCTGTGAGATGAATTCACACATCACCAAGAAGTTTCTAAGAAAGCTTCTTTCTAGTTTTCATCTGTGATATTTCATTTGTCACTGTAATGTTCATTGCGCTATGAAGTATCTAATTGCAGATTTCCAGAAAACTGTGCTAACAAACTGATCACTGAAGAGAAACGTGTAACTCTGTGAGTTGCATTCACACATGGCAATGCAGTTTCTCAGAAAGCTTCTCTTTAGTTATTATGTGAGGATATTTCCTTTACCATGGGCCCCAATAGGCTCCCAAATATCACTTTGCAGATTCCACGAAAAGAGTGTTAGCAAACTGCTTCTTGAGGCAGAGGTTGTAACTCTGTGAGATGAACTCACAGATCAGAAGAAGTTTCTCAGAAAGCTTCTTTCACGTTTTGAACGGATGAAATTTCCTTTATCAGCGTAGGCCTCAAGTGATCCAAAGAAGCCCTTCTCAGATCCTCAAAGACAGTGTTAATGGACTGCTCCACGAAACATAAGTGTAACTCTGTGAGATGAATTCACACATCACCAAGAAGTTTCTAAGAAAGCTTCTTTCTAGTTTTCATCTCTGGATATTTCCTTTGTCACTGTAATGTTCATTGCGCTATGAAGTATCTAATTGCAGATTTCCAGAAAACTGTGCTAACAAACTGATCACTGAAGAGAAACGTGTAACTCTGTGGGTTGCATTCACACTTGGCAATGCAGTTTCTCAGAAAGCTTCTCTTTAGTTATTATGTGAGGATATTTCCTTTATACCATGGGCCCCAATAGGCTCCCAAATATCACTTTGCAGATTCCACGAAAAGAGTGTTAGCAAACTGCTTCTTGAGGCAGAGGTTGTAACTCTGTGAGATGAACTCACAGATCAGAAAGAAGTTTCTCAGAAAGCTTCTTTCACGTTTGAACGGATGAAATTTCCTTTATCAGCGTAGGCCTCAAGTGATCCAAAGAAGCCCTTCTCAGATTCCTCAAAGACAGTGTTAATGGACTGCTCCACGAAACAAGTGTAACTCTGTGAGATGAATTCAAACATCACCAAGAAGTTTCTAAGAAAGCTTCTTTCTAGTTTTCATCTCTGGATATTTCCTTTGTCACTGTAATGTTCATTGCGCTATGAAGTATCTAATTGCAGATTTCCAGAAAACTGTGCTAACAAACTGATCACTGAAGAGAAACGTGTAACTCTGTGGTTGCATTCACACTTGGCAATGCAGTTTCTTAGAAAGCTTCTCTTTAGTTATTATGTGAGGATATTTCCTTTATCACCATGGGCCCCAATAGGCTCCCAAATATCACTTTGCAGATTCCACGAAAAGAGTGTTAGCAAACTGCTTCTTGAGGCAGAGGTTGTAACTCTGTGAGATGAACTCACAGATCAGAAAGAAGTTTCTCAGAAAGCTTCTTTCACGTTTGAACGGATGAAATTTCCTTTATCAGCGTAGGCCTCAATGATCCAAAGAAGCCCTTCTCAGATTCCTCAAAGACAGTGTTAATGGCCTGCTCCACGAAACATAAGTGTAACTCTGTGAGATGAATTCACACATCACCAAGAAGTTTCTAGGAAAACTTCTTTCTAGTTTTCATCTTGGATATTTCCTTTGTCACTGTAATGTTCATTGCGCTATGAAGTATCTAATTGCAAATTTCCAGAAAACTGTGCTAACAAACTGATCACTGAAGAGAAACGTGTAACTCTGTGGTTGCATTCACACTTGGCAATGCAGTTTCTCAGAAAGCTTCTCTTTAGTTATTATGTGAGGATATTTCCTTTATCACCATGGGCCCCAATAGGCTCCCAAATATCACTTTGCAGATTCCACGAAAAGAGTGTTAGCAAACTGCTTCTTGAGGCAGAGGTTGTAACTCTGTGAGATGAACTCACAGATCAGAAAGAAGTTTCTCAGAAAGCTTCTTTCTCATTTTTATTGGAAGATGTTTCCATTGGCCCCATTGTTTTCAAAGGGATCGGGAATATCTGTTCTCAGATTCCACACAAATAGGCCTAGGCCACGGCCCCACGAAATACCGCTGCAACTTAGTGAGTTGAATTCACACATCACATAGCGTTTCTCAGAAAGCTTCTTTCTTTAGTAAGACGAGGTTATTTGTGGTCTTGGAGCGCCACCGTGTGTCCTATTGCAGATTCTGCGAAAATTCTGCTAGCGAGTTTCTCAGTGGAAACAATGATGGACATCTGTGGGCTGAATTCACCCACAACAAAGAAGTTTTTGAGAAGCCTTCTCTGCAGGTTTCTCTGAGGATAGTTCCTTATTCAGCATGCGATTCAACGATATCCAAGACATCACATCTGAGATTCCTCAAAATGAGTGCTAGGAAACTCCCCCGAGAACGGGTGATAGAACACTGTGAAATGAATTCACATATCACAAAGCAGTTTCTCACAAAGCTTGGTTCCGCTTTCTCTTGAAGGATATTTCCTTTCTCCTTCTATTCTTCAAAGCTATCTGAAATATCACTTCTCAGAATCCACGGAAACAGTCCAAAGAAACGGCTCCAAAGAACACTGGCGTAAGTCTGTGAGTTGCATTCACACATGGCAATGCAGTTTCTCAGAAAGCTTCTCTTTAGTTATTATGTGAGGATATTTCCTTTATTACCATGGGCCCCAATAGGCTCCCAAATATCACTTTGCAGATTCCACGAAAAGAGTGTTAGCAAACTGCTTCTTGAGGCAGAGGTTGTAACTCTGTGAGATGAACTCACAGATCAGAAAGAAGTTTCTCAGAAAGCTTCTTTCACGTTTTGAACGGATGAAATTTCCTTTATCAGCGTAGGCCTCAATATGATCCAAAGAAGCCCTTCTCAGATTCCTCAAAGACAGTGTTAATGGACTGCTCCACGAAACATAAGTGTAACTCTGTGAGATGAATTCACACATCACCAAGAAGTTTCTAAGAAAGCTTCTTTCTAGTTTTCATCTGTGGATATTTCATTTGTCACTGTATGTTCATTGCGCTATGAAGTATCTAATTGCAGATTTCCAGAAAACTGTGCTAACAAACTGATCACTGAAGAGAAACGTGTAACTCTGTGAGTTGCATTCACACATGGCAATGCAGTTTCTCAGAAAGCTTCTCTTTAGTTATTATGTGAGGATATTTCCTTTATCACCATGGGCCCCAATAGGCTCCCAAATATCACTTTGCAGATTCCACGAAAAGAGTGTTAGCAAACTGCTTCTTGAGGCAGAGGTTGTAACTCTGTGAGATGAACTCACAGATCAGAAAGAAGTTTCTCAGAAAGCTTCTTTCACGTTTGAACGGATGAAATTTCCTTTATCAGCGTAGGCCTCAATGTGATCCAAAGAAGCCCTTCTCAGATTCCTCAAAGACAGTGTTAATGGACTGCTCCACGAAACATAAGTGTAACTCTGTGAGATGAATTCACACATCACCAAGAAGTTTCTAAGAAAGCTTCTTTCTAGTTTTCATCTCTGGATATTTCCTTTGTCACTGTAATGTTCATTGCGCTATGAAGTATCTAATTGCAGATTTCCAGAAAACTGTGCTAACAAACTGATCACTGAAGAGAAACGTGTAACTCTGTGGGTTGCATTCACACTTGGCAATGCAGTTTCTCAGAAAGCTTCTCTTTAGTTATTATGTGAGGATATTTCCTTTATCACCATGGGCCCCAATAGGCTCCCAAATATCACTTTGCAGATTCCACGAAAAGAGTGTTAGCAAACTGCTTCTTGAGGCAGAGGTTGTAACTCTGTGAGATGAACTCACAGATCAGAAAGAAGTTTCTCAGAAAGCTTCTTTCTCATTTTTATTGGAAGATGTTTCCATTGGCCCCATTGTTTTCAAAGGGATCGGGAATATCTGTTCTCAGATTCCACACAAATAGGCCTAGGCCACGGCCCCACGAAATACCGCTGCAACTTAGTGAGTTGAATTCACACATCACATAGCGTTTCTCAGAAAGCTTCTTTCTTTAGTAAGACGAGGTTATTTGTGGTCTTGGAGCGCCACCGTGTGTCCTATTGCAGATTCTGCGA
>NW_022144232.1:0-4368 GCF_007565055.1 Rhinopithecus roxellana
CTTTATCACCATGGGCCCCAATAGGCTCCCAAATATCACTTTGCAGATTCCACGAAAAGAGTGTTAGCAAACTGCTTCTTGAGGCAGAGGTTGTAACTCTGTGAGATGAACTCACAGATCAGAAAGAAGTTTCTCAGAAGCTTCTTTCACGTTTGAACGGATGAAATTTCCTTTATCAGCGTAGGCCTCAATGTGATCCAAAGAAGCCCTTCTCAGATTCCTCAAAGACAGTGTTAATGGACTGCTCCACGAAACATAAGTGTAACTCTGTGAGATGAATTCACACATCACCAAGAAGTTTCTAAGAAAGCTTCTTTCTAGTTTTCATCTGTGGATATTTCCTTGTCACTGTAATGTTCATTGCGCTAAAGTATCTAATTGCAGATTTCCAGAAAACTGTGCTAACAAACTGATCACTGAAGAAACGTGTAACTCTGTGAGTTGCATTCACAATGGCAATGCAGTTTCTCAGAAAGCTTCTCTTTAGTTATTATGTGAGGATATTTCCTTTATCACCATGGGCCCCAATAGGCTCCCAAATATCACTTTGCAGATTCCACGAAAAGAGTGTTAGCAAACTGCTTCTTGAGGCAGAGGTTGTAACTCTGTGAGATGAACTCACAGATCAGAAAGAAGTTTCTCAGAAAGCTTCTTTCACGTTTTGAACGGATGAAATTTCCTTTATCAGCGTAGGCCTCAATGTGATCCAAAGAAGCCCTTCTCAGATTCCTCAAAGACAGTGTTAATGGACTGCTCCACGAAACATAAGTGTAACCTGTGAGATGAATTCACACATCACCAAGAAGTTTCTAAGAAAGCTTCTTTCTAGTTTTCATCTGTGGATATTTCCTTTGTCACTGTAATGTTCATTGCGCTATGAAGTATCTAATTGCAGATTTCCAGAAAACTGTGCTAACAAACTGATCACTGAAGAGAAACGTGTAACTCTGTGAGTTGCATTCACACATGGCAATGCAGTTTCTCAGAAAGCCCTTTAGTTATTATGTGAGGATATTTCCTTTATCACCATGGGCCCCAATAGGCCCCAAATATCACTTTGCAGATTCCACGAAAAGAGTGTTAGCAAACTGCTTCTTGAGGCAGAGGTTGTAACTCTGTGAGATGAACTCACAGATCAGAAAGAAGTTTCTCAGAAAGCTTCTTTCACGTTTTGAACGGATGAAATTTCCTTTATCAGCGTAGGCCTCAATGTGATCCAAAGAAGCCCTTCTCAGATTCCTCAAAGACAGTGTTAATGGACTCCACGAAACATAAGTGTAACTCTGTGAGATGAATTCACACATCACCAAGAAGTTTCTAAGAAAGCTTCTTTCTAGTTTTCATCTGTGGATTTCCTTTGTCACTGTAATGTTCATTGCGCTATGAAGTATCTAATTGCAGATTTCCAGAAAACTGTGCTAACAAACTGATCACTGAAGAGAAACGTGTAACTCTGTGAGTTGCATTCACACATGGCAATGCAGTTTCTCAAAGCTTCTTTAGTTATTATGTGAGGATATTTCCTTTATCACCATGGGCCCCAAAGGCTCCCAAATATCACTTTGCAGATTCCACGAAAAGAGTGTTAGCAAACTGCTTCTTGAGGCAGAGGTTGTAAACTGTGAGATGAACTCACAGATCAGAAAGAAGTTTCTCAGAAAGCTTCTTTCACGTTTTGAACGGATGAAATTTCCTTTATCAGCGTAGGCCTCAATGTGATCCAAAGAAGCCCTTGTCAGATTCCTCAAAGACAGTGTTAATGGACTGCTCCACGAAACATAAGTGTAACTCTGTGAGATGAATTCACACATCACCAAGCAGTTTCTAAGAAAGCTTCTTTCTAGTTTTCATCTGTGGATATTTCCTTTGTCACTGTAATGTTCATTGCGCTATGAAGAATCTAATTGCAGATTTCCAGAAAACTGTGCTAACAAACTGATCACTGAAGAGAAACGTGTAACTCTGTGAGTTGCATTCACACATGGCAATGCAGTTTCTCAGAAAGCTTCTCTTTAGTTATTATGTGAGGATATTTCCTTTATCACCATGGGCCCCAATAGGCTCCCAAATATCACTTTGCAGATTCCACGAAAAGAGTGTTAGCAAACTGCTTCTTGAGGCAGAGGTTGTAACTCTGTGAGATGAACTCACAGATCAGAAAGAAGTTTCTCAGAAAGCTTCTTTCACGTTTTGAACGGATGAAATTTCCTTTATCAGCGTAGGCCTCAATGTGATCCAAAGAAGCCCTTCTCAGATTCCTCAAAGACAGTGTTAATGGACTGCTCCACGAAACATAAGTGTAACTCTGTGAGATGAATTCACACATCACCAAGAAGTTTCTAAGAAAGCTTCTTTCTAGTTTTCATCTGTGGATATTTCCTTTGTCACTGTAATGTTCATTGCGCTATGAAGTATCTAATTGCAGATTTCCAGAAAACTGTGCTAACAAACTGATCACTGAAGAGAAACGTGTAACTCTGTGAGTTGCATTCACACATGGCAATGCAGTTTCTCAGAAAGCTTCTCTTTAGTTATTATGTGAGGATATTTCCTTTATCACCATGGGCCCCAATAGGCTCCCAAATATCACTTTGCAGATTCCACGAAAAGAGTGTTAGCAAACTGCTTCTTGAGGCAGAGGTTGTAACTCTGTGAGATGAACTCACAGATCAGAAAGAAGTTTCTCAGAAAGCTTCTTTCACGTTTTGAACGGATGAAATTTCCTTTATCAGCGTAGGCCTCAATGTGATCCAAAGAAGCCCTTCTCAGATTCCTCAAAGACAGTGTTAATGGACTGCTCAGAAACATAAGTGTAACTCTGTGAGGAATTCACACATCACCAAGAAGTTTCTAAGAAAGCTTCTTTCTAGTTTTCATCTGTGGATATTTCCTTTGTCACTGTAATGTTCATTGCGTATGAAGTATCTAATTGCAGATTTCCAGAAAACTGTGCTAACAAACTGATCACTGAAGAGAAACGTGTAACTCTGTGAGTTGCATTCACACATGGCAATGCAGTTTCTCAGAAAGCTTCTCTTTAGTTATTATGTGAGGATATTCCTTTATCACCATGGGCCCCAATAGGCTCCCAAATATCACTTTGCAGATTCCACGAAAAGAGTGTTAGCAAACCGCTTCTTGAGGCAGAGGTTGTAACTCTGTGAGATGAACTCACAGATCAGAAAGAAGTTTCTCAGAAAGCTTCTTTCACGTTTTGAACGGATGAAATTTCCTTTATCAGCGTAGGCCTCAATGTGATCCAAAGAAGCCCTTCTCAGATTCCTCAAAGACAGTGTTAATGGACTGCTCCACGAAACATAAGTGTAACTCTGTGAGATGAATTCACACATCACCAAGAAGTTTCTAAGAAAGCTTCTTTCTAGTTTTCATCTGTGGATATTTCCTTTGTCACTGTAATGTTCATTGCGCTATGAAGTATCTAATTGCAGATTTCCAGAAAACTGTGCTAACAAACTGATCACTGAAGAGAAACGTGTAACTCTGTGAGTTGCATTCACACAGCAATGCAGTTTCTCAGAAAGCTTCTCTTTAGTTATTATGTGAGGATATTTCCTTTATCACCATGGGCCCAATAGGCTCCCAAATATCACTTTGCAGATTCCACGAAAAGAGTGTTAGCAAACTGCTTCTTGAGGCAGAGGTTGTAACTCTGTGAGATGAACTCACAGATCAGAAAGAAGTTTCTCAGAAAGCTTCTTTCACGTTTTGAACGGATGAAATTTCCTTTATCAGCGTAGCCTCAATGTGATCCAAAGAAGCCCTTCTCGATTCCTCAAAGACAGTGTTAATGGACTGCTCCACGAAACATAAGTGTAACTCTGTGAGATGAATTCACACATCACCAAGAAGTTTCTAAGAAAGCTTCTTTCTAGTTTTCATCTGTGGATATTTCCTTTGTCACTGTAATGTTCATTGCGCTATGAAGTATCTAATTGCAGATTTCCAGAAAACTGTGCTAACAAACTGATCACTGAAGAGAACGTGTAACTCTGTGAGTTGCATTCACACATGGCAATGCAGTTTCTCAGAAAGCTTCTCTTTAGTTATTATGTGAGGATATTTCCTTATCACATGGGCCCCAATAGGCTCCCAAATATCACTTTGCAGATTCCACGAAAAGAGTGTTAGCAAACTGCTTCTTGAGGCAGAGGTTGTAACTCTGTGAGATGAACTCACAGATCAGAAAGAAGTTTCTCAGAAAGCTTCTTTCACGTTTTGAACGGATGAAATTTCCTTTATCAGCGTAGGCCTCAATGTGATCCAAAGAAGCCCTTCTCAGATTCCTCAAAGACAGTGTTAATGGACTGCTCCACGAAACATAAGTGTAACTCTGTGAGATGAATTCAC
>NW_022144233.1:0-6293 GCF_007565055.1 Rhinopithecus roxellana
ATCTATATCTATTATGCCTATTTTGTCTATATTTTATACCTATATACATTAAATCTATTATGTCTATATTGTATACCTATATCTATTAAGTCTATATTTTGAACCTATATTTATTATATCTATTATGTCTATATTTTATACCTGTATCAATTATGTCTATATTTTATGCCTATGTCAATTATGTCTATATTTTATACCTATATCTATTATATCTATAATTTATACCTATATCTATTATATCTATTATATCTATTAAGTCTATATTTTATACCTATATCTATTATGTCTATATTTTTTACCTATATCTATGATATCTATTATGTCTATATTTTATACCTATATCTATTCTGTCCATATTTTATATATTTCTATTAAGTCTATATTTTATACTTATATATATTATCTATTATGTCTATATTTTATACCGATTCTATTATAACTATTATGTCTATATTTTATACCTCTGTCGATTCTATCTACTTTGTCTATATTTTATACCTATATCTATTATGTCTATATTTTATACCTATATTTATTGTATCTATGATGTCTGTATTTTATATCTATATGTATTATATCTTTTATGTCTATATTTTATCCCTATATCTATTATATCTATTACGTCTTCATTTTATACCTATATCTATATATCTATTATGTCTATATTTTATACCTATATCTATTCTGTCCATATTTTATACCAGTATCTATTAAATCTATTAAGTCTATATTTTATACCTATAATCATTATGTCTATTATGTCTATATTTTATACGTATATCTATTATAGCTATTTTGTGTATATTTTATACCTATATCTATTATATCTATTAGGTCTATATTTTATACCTATATCTATTATGAATATATTTTATACCTATATCTATTATATCTATTATGTCTATATTTTATCCCTCTATCTATTATATCTATTATGTCTATATTTTATACCTATATCTAGTACATCTATTATGTCTGTATTTTATACCTATATCTATTATATCTATTATGTCTGTATTTTATCCCTCTATCTATTATATCTATTATGTATATATTTTATAACTCTATCAATTATATCTATTATGTCTATATTTTATACCTCTATCTATTATATCTATTAAGTCTATATTTTATACCTATATTAATAATACCTATTATGTCAATATTTTATACCCATATCTATTATGTCTATATTTTATACCTATATCTATCATGTCTATATTTTATACCTATATCTATTATGTCTATAT
This sequence comes from Rhinopithecus roxellana, assembly GCF_007565055.1. Lineage (NCBI taxonomy): Eukaryota > Metazoa > Chordata > Mammalia > Primates > Cercopithecidae > Rhinopithecus > Rhinopithecus roxellana. Next base: position 1,251 of record NW_022144233.1, read on the forward strand.
TTAATACCTATATCTATTATATCTATTATGTCTATATTTTATCCCTCTATCTATTATGTCTATATTTTATAACTCTCTCAATTATATCTATTGTCTATATTTTATACCTATATCTATTATATCTATATTTTATACCTAAATCTATTATGTCTATTAAGTCTATATTTTATACCTATATATATTGAGTCTATATTTTATACCTATATTTATTATATCTATTATGTCTATATTTTATACCTATATCTATTATGTCTATATTTTATACCTATACATATTGTATCTTTTATGTCTGCATTTTATACCTATATCTATTATATCGATTATGTCTGTATTTAATACCTATATCTATTATAACTATTATTTCCATATGTTATACCTATATCTATTATGTCTATTATGTCTATATTTTATACCTATATCTATTATATCTATATTTTATAACTATATCTATTATATCTATTATGTCTATATTTTTCACTATAACTTTTTTGTCTTTATTTTTTACCTATATCTATTATATCTATTATGTCTATATTTTGTACCTATATCTATTATGTCTATTATGACTATATTGTATACCTACATCTATTATATCTATTATGTCTATATTTTATACCTATATCTATTATATCTCTTATGTCTATATTTTTTACCTATATCTCTTAAATCTATTATGTTTATATTTTATACCCGTATCTATTATGTCTATATTTTCTATCTATATCTATTATATCTAATATGTCTATATTTTATACCTATATCTATTATAACTATATTTTATACCTATATTTCTTATATCTGTATTTAATACCTATATCTATTATATCTATTAGATTTATATTTTGTAATTATATCTATTATATCTATATTTTATACCTATATCTATTATATCTATTTTATCTATATTTTTTGACTTTATCAATTATATCTATATTTTATACGTATATTTATTATATCTATTATATCTATAGTTTATAACTATATCTATTATATCTATAGTTTATAACTATATCTATTATATCTATAGTTTATAACTATATCTATTATATCTATTATGTCTATATTTTATACCTCTATTATATCTATTATATCTATATTTTATACCTATATCTATTATATCTGTATTTTATACCTGTATCTATTATGTCTATTATGTCTATGTTTTATACCTATATCTATTATATCTATATTTTATACCTATATCTATTATATCTATTATGTCTATATTTTTTGTTATTATACTTTAAGTTTAGGGTACATGTGCATAACGTGCAGGTTTGTTACATATGTATACTTATGCCATGTTTTTTGTGCTGCACCCATCAACTCGTCAGCACCCATCAATTCATCATTTATATCATGTATAACTCCCCAATGTAATCCCTCCCTCCTCCCCCCTCCCCCCTCCCCATGGTGACATCAGTGTGTGAGGTTCCCCTTCCCGAGTCCAAGTGATCTCATTGTTCAGTTCCCACCTATGAGTGAGAACATGCGGTGTTTCGTTTTATGTTCTTCTGATACTTTGCTAAGAATGATGGTTTCCAGCTGCATCCATGTCCCTACAATGGACGCAAACTCATCCTTTTTTATGGCTGCATGCATTCAGGACATAGGCATGTCTATATTTTATACCTATATCTATTATATCTCTTATGTCTATATTTTATACCTATATCTCTTATATCTATTATGTTTATTTTATACCCATATCTATTATGGCTATATTTTACACCTATAACTATTATATCTACTATGTCTATATTTTATACGTATATCTATTATAACTATATATTATAACTATATTTCTTATATCTATATTTAATAACTATATCTATTATATCTATTAGATTTATACTTTATAATTCTATCTATTATATCTATATTTTATACCTATATCTATTATATCTATTATATCTATATTTTATGACTATATCATCTATATCTATATTTTATACGTATATCTTTTATATCTATTACGTCTATATTTTATAACTATATCTATTATACCTATATTTTATACCTTTATCTATTATATTTATTATGTCTATATTTTATACCTATATCTATCAAATCTATTATGTCTCTATTTGATACCTATATCTATTATATCTATTATGTCTATATTTTACCTGTATCGATTATATTTATTATGTCTATACTTTATACCTATATCTATTATATCTCTTACGTTTATATTTAATACCTATATCTATCATATCTATTATGATTATATTTTATACTCGTATCTATTATGTATATATTTTATACCAATATCTATTATATCTCTTATGTCTATATTTTATACCAATATCTATTATACTTCTTATGTCTATATTTTATAACTATATCTATTAATCTATTGTGTCTGTACTTTATACCTATATCTGTTATGTCTATATTTTATATCTTTATCTATTATATTATGTCTATATTTTATACCTATCCATTATATCTATCATGTGTATATTTTATGCCTATATCTATTATATCCACTATATCTATATTTTATACCTATATCTATTATATCTATATTTATACCTATATCCATTATATCTATTATATCTATATTTTATACATATATCTATCATATCTATTATGTCTATATTTTTTGCCTATGTCTATTATATCTATTATATCTATATTTTATAACTATATCTATTAAAACCATATTTTATACCTATATCCATTACATCTATATTTTTACCTATATGTACTATATATGTTATATTTATATTGTATAATTGTATCTATTATCTCTATATTTTGTATCTATATCTATTATATCTATTGTCTATATTTTATACCTGTATCTATTATATCTATTTTTTATACATATATCCCTTATATCTATATTTTATGCCTATATCTATTTTATCTATATTTTGTATGTCCTTATCTATCTATTATGTCTATATTTTATACCTACATCTATCATGTCTATTATGTATATATTTTATACCTATATATATCATATTTATTATGTCTACATTTTATAACTATATCTATTATCTCTTATGTCTATATTTTATACCTATGTCTACTGTGTCTATTATGTCTATATATTATACCTATATATTTTGTATTTATTATGTCTATATTTTATACCGATATCTATTATATCTACAATGTCTATACTTTATACCTATCTATTATGTCTATATATTACCTATATTTATTATATCTATCATGTCTACATTTTATACCTATATCTATTATATCTATGATGTCTATATTTTATACGTATATCTATTATATCTATTATGTCTATATTTTATACCTTTATCTATTATATCTATTCTGTCTATATTTTATACCTATAACTATTATGTCTATTATATCTATATTTGATACCTTTATCTATTATAACTATATTTTATACAGATATCTATTATATCTATATTTTATACCTATATTTATTTTGTCTTTTATATCTATATTTTATACCTATATCTATTATATCTCTAAATCACAAAGATTCTTACACGTACATCTATTATATCTATTATGTCTATATTTTACCTATATCGATTATATCTATTATGCCTATATTTTATACCTATATCTATTATGTCTATTATGTCTATATTTTACACCTATATATATTATATCTATTATGTCTGTATTTTATACCTATATCTATTATGTCTAGATTTTATACCCATACTTATTATATCCATTATGTCTATATTGTATACCTATACCTATTATGTCTATATTGAATACCTATATCTATTATGTCTATATTTTATACTTATATCTTTTATATCTATTATGTCTATATTTTATACCTATATGTATTATGTATATATTTTATACCTATACCTATTATATCTATTATGTCTGTATTTTATACCTATATCTATTATAACTCTTATGTCTATATGTTATACCTATATCTATTATATCTATTATATCTACATTTCATACCTATATCCATTGTATCTATTATGTCTATGTTTTATACCTATATCTATTATGTCTATATTTTATATCTATATCAATTATATCTATTGTGTCTATATTTAATAAATTTATCTATTATAAATATTATGTCTATATTTTATACCTATAACTATTATATCTAATATGTCTATATTTTACCTATATCTATTATGTCTATATTTTATACCTATATCTATTATATCTATATCTGTATTTTATATCTGTATCTATTATATCTATTATATCTATATTTTATACCTACATATATTATAACTATATTTTATACCTATATCTGTTATATCTATTATGTCTGTATTTTAAACCTATATCTATTATATCTATTATGTCTATATTTATACCTATATCTATTATATCTATTATGTCTATATTTTATACCTATATCGATTATATCTATTATATCTATATTTTATACCTACATCTAGTTTATCGATTATATCTATATTATTTACGTGTATCTATTATATCTATTATGTCTATATTTAGTACCTATATCTATTATGTCTATTATGTCTGTATTGTATACCTATATCTATTATATTTATTATGTCTGTATTTTATAACTATATCTGTTATGTCTATTATGTCTATATTTTATACCTTTATTATATCTATATTTTATACCTATATCTATTATGACTATATTTTATACCTACATCTATTATATCTATTATGTCTATATTTTATACCTATATCTATTATATCTATTATGTCTGTATTTTATAACTATATCAATTATGTCTATATTTTATACCTCTCTCTATTATATCTATTATGTTTATATTTCATACCTATATCTATTATATCTATTATGTCTATATTTTATACCTATGTCTATTACATCTATTATGTCTATAATTTATACCTATATCTATCGTATCTATTATGTCTGTATTTCATTCCTATATCTATTATATCTATTATGTCTATATTTTATACTTAAATCTATTATATCTACTATGTCTCTATTGTATACCTATATCTATTATATCTATTATGTCTATATTTGATACCTATATCTATTATACCGATTATGTCTATATTTTATACCTATATGTATTATGACTATATTTTTTACCGATA
>NW_022144234.1:0-28682 GCF_007565055.1 Rhinopithecus roxellana
TTTCTACAACAGCATGATGAAGGGAAGTAAGTTTCCTCTATACTCCTACAGCCATATCATTCAAGGGAGACTCACATATGTCAAAGCACCTAACAGTGCCTGGTACCTACCAGACCCTAAGGAAAGGGTAGGTGATCTCAAAACAGTGCTTTCTAACTATGTTTGCTGTATTGGTCCAAGTTTGAAATCAATACAGCGAGGGATCAAAACGGATATAGAATTTGTAGACTGAAGCAACCATTACAAAAGTGCAAAGTGATCCAGAAAATAGCCACACATTTGCTTGCTTTTTGGGTTTGCTAATTTGAAGTTAGAAAAAAGAACCACCTCACTAGAACCTCTAGATTTGCACATGAAAAAAACGTATCCTTGTCTAGCTAACTGAAGATGCAACACAGTCATCTCAATCCTGCCCCAACCCCTCCTCTATGGAAAGGACAGTGCACCGGACAAAAGGCCATTTTGTCCAGGAAAAAGGAGGAATGTTACATCCAAAATATACTTTCTGTATGTGCCTGACTCAGGCCTTGGAGCTGGGAATACAAAGATGCAGTCTTTGCCCTTGAGGATGGCAATATAACGGGAGACAGAGACAAGTAACAACAATACACTGCGATGAGCTACAGCAGAAAAAAACTCTTAATTCAGAAGCGTTTCCTTGTAAGGTAATTCATATTTATTCAACTTGTACCCTACTCAAAGGCCAAATTATTTCATTATTCCCAAGAACTTTCGAAGGGATAAAAAGGGTTCATGCCAGCCATTACTAATGCCTACTCGTGCCACAGACTGGGAGCTCTCTGAGGGCAGGGAGGGCGCTAACCTACCCTCGTGTTCTCTGTGGCAGACAGAAAAGTGCCGCACGAGAGATGCAGCAACCAAAGAGGGATGCGGGGCTCAGAGGTAGGGTTGGGGCCGGGGTTGGCTCGAGAGCGCTCGGGACGTACAGGAAGGGGCCAGGTACGATGCTCCATGAGAGCACCAGGCACTCAGTCAGGAGTTGGGCGTAAGTTCGGGCAAAGGCCTCAAAGCGCTCCAGCGACTGGCTAATCGCTCAAAGGGGCTGCCTAAGTGAGCGCCTTTGAGCCCCCAACCCCGTGGTTTCTTCAGTTCCTGGGCCTGGGCTCCAGGCTCTCGGTTCTTCGACACGTCGCCCGGCCCGGTGCAGCGAACAGTTTTTCCTCAACCATTCCAGGATTTCTGAGCTGTTCGGCTCGCAGCAGAAAAGTAAAAAAGAGCCGCCCTTCCAGCCCAGGCTAGCTCCGGCCCAGGCCACTCTAGCCCTGGCCGCCCCGCCACTCACCAGGTTGGGCAGTCGAACAGCGGGAGGCTGGAGCCGGAGTTCGCGGCTGCCGCCATCTTGCGTCTCCCCCTCCCATTTGGCGGGCCCGAAGCACGCCGGGAAACTGGAAGACCGAACAGGGAAAAGCGGCATCCCAGCAGCCTGTGCGTACGCACGCTCACGCACGCACGCGCGTACGGGGGGGCGGTGCTTCTAGTGGGGACAGAGGAGGTTTTGGGATTTTTTTTTTTTCCCCACCGTTTGTGCGAGTTGGCCGTCTCTGGAAGTGTCCGGTGTATGGTTTTCCTTGGCCAGGAAGTATCAAAGGAAAAGCGGCTTTGTAGGGAGGGGAGTCAGTCTCTCCCTGCGTCCTCCTGCAAACGCTTCTGGGCTCCTAAAATCATGGGACTAAGCCGGGCGCGATGGCTCACGCCTGTAATCCCAGCACTTTCGGAGGCTGAGGCGGGCGGATCACTGGAGGTCAGGGGTTCGAGACCAGCCTTGCCAACATGGTGAAACCCCCGTCTCTACTAAAAATACAAAAATTAGTCGGGGCGTAGTTGGCACATGCCTGTAATCCCAGCCACTTGGGAGACTGAGGCAGGAGAATCGCTTGCACCCGGGAGGCGGGAGGTGCAGTAAGCCGAGATCGCGCCATTGTACTCCAGCCCGGGCAACAGAGCGAGGCTCCGTCTCAAAAAAAAAAAAAAAAAAAAAAAAAAAGAGAAGGAAAAAATCTGGGGACTGCATCCTCCTCCAGCGTTAGGTTAAGACAGCCTTTTGCCCTCAAAGCAGAGAAGCTAAAGGGCAAAACTTGGAGATTGGAGTGATTATTGTTTCTACTTATCCAGCCCTCTCTCCAAAAAGTGGCACTCTACTCACTTTTTTTCTAATACACGTCTAGGCCTGTAGATTATCGGGGAATCTGCATTAGGGGTCACCTGGTCTGTTTATGAAAACTCTGGACAAGCTGGAGCCAGGAGCAGGTCCAGTCAGAAAGCAGGGGTCCAAATCATCACTGTGCTTGGCTCAAATGGTTTAATTTTTTTAAAAGGATTTTTTGCTTTTGGTTATAGTGCAAGGAAGCATTAGGATTGCTGGCTTGCCCTAGATCACCAGATGACTGAAAGAGACCATTAGCAGGGCCTCTGGTTGCAATGGCATTGTCTGTTGAGCACTTACCTTGGCAAGTATGTATTTTATATGGATCATCTCATTTAATCCTGACAAGGCTCTTGAGTTAGGTATTATTATAATTCCAGAGGAGAGGCTCAGAGAGATTGAGTTGCCCAGCTTCACCCTAGAACAAGTGGTGAGTGGGATAAAAAAAACCTAAACCTATATGATGCCAAAGGCCATGCTCATGAATCACTATTCTCTCTCACACTTTGATGTTGGTATAATTATATTTATTATTAGCATGCAACTGATGCCCCTCTTTTTCACTTTTGTAGACGCCTTGGGAGGATTATCTGACTGGTTTTTCCTTTTTTAAATAAATCAATTGCTAAGTTCCTGTTCATCCAGAAAGAGGCACTGCTCAGCAAGTTAAGGAATCTATGATGAAAGTAGTTCTTTTCTTGCTTACCATGCTACTGGTTCTGTAGAAAATCAGCCTATTCAAAAGATTTTTGCCCTTGATGAAGTCTCCAGCCCTCAAAATGTAACTGCAATATAATTTAGAAGGAGCAAGATGATCCAAAAAGTAACAGCAATATAACATTAACTTGGATTTGAAGATGATCAACTCTTTTTTTTTTTTTTTTTTTTTTTGAGACAGAGTCCCGCTCTGTCGCCCGGGCTGGAGTGCAGTGGCCGGATCGCAGCTCACTGCAAGCTCCGCCTCCCGGTTCACGCCATTCTCTTGCCTCAGCCTCCTGAGTAGCTGGGACTACAGGCGCCCGCCACCGCGCCCAGCTAATTTTTTGTATTTTTAGTAGAGACAGGGTTTCACTGTGGTCTTGATCTCCTGACCTTGTGATCCGCCCGCCTCGGCCTCCCAAAGTGCTAGGATTACAGGCGTGAGGCCACCGCGCCCGGCCGATCAACTCTTAGGTAGATTGGAGAAACCCCTTTTCCTCTGGCCTTTAAAGCACGATAAACTTATCCAGCAAGGATGGCAACTAATCAGATCACTTATCAAATGGCCTGTTAATATCCTCCTTTTCAGCCTTGTGATTCCAAAGTAAGACTAGGCTGACTGGAAAAATTCAAATTCTAAACTTGGTTTCAAGAAAAACAGAAATAATCCTATGTCCCCCTCTTTTGAATACAGGGCATGATTTTTGAGAAGGAATTAGTCACCAAAAGCTTTTGAGTCTAACAGAAAAGAACAAGATACTTTCATCTACAGAAATTGTGTGGGCCTTTGAGGTTCTATGCTCCTTTTAGGCAGTAACGTGGTATTGAAGCCATTTCTAGTTAGCAGTGACCTGATAGCATCTTATGGCAACTTCGTCTTTCAACTTCTCAGCTTGTGTGATCCTTCTATTGCTGACTATAGACCCAGGAAACCTAAAAGCTACATCTTACCCTTCTAATTCTTTACTCCTTGGGCCATGTTCTGTTTCTAGCACAGTAGATATTCACACATGGCACCCTTATGCTTACCTAGGCCCTCATAAAGCAAAATGCTCTTTGTTTGGGCACCAATGATGTCAGTATAGACCAGCAAACTAGAGGGCAGCAATCTAGGTCCTTAACCTTTTAAAATAGACTGACGCACTAGCTGCCTTTGGATTTTGGTATCTCAATAAAGAGATTAGTATCTTGGCCTTTAATAGATTTCCTTAGAATAAGATCTAAAGACATTAGAAGCATATTGAGGTTCAGAAAACTTTTTAAAATTTTTTGATTATTATGTTATGTTTTGAGATGGAATCTTACTCTGTCACCTAGGCTGGAGTGCAGTGGCAGGATTCAGCTCACTGCAACCTCCACCTCCCAGGTCCAAGTAATTCTCCTGTCTCACCTTCCCAAGTAGCTGGGATTATAGGCATGTGCCACCACACACCTGGGGTTGTACCATGTTGGTGAGGCTGGTCTCGAACTCCCAACTTCAGGTGATCCACCTGCCTCAGCTTCCCAAAGTGCTGGATTACAGGTGTGAGGTACCATGCCCTGCCAGAAGACTTTTAAAAACCTTTTTTTTTTTTTTTGAGATGGAGTCTTGCTTTCATCTCCCAGGCTGGAGGTGCAATGGTGTGATCTCAGCTCAATGCAACCTCCGCCCCCCAGGTTCAGCAGGCGATTCTCCTGCCTCAGCCTCCTGAGTAGCTGGGATTACAGGACATACCCACCACACCTAATTTTGTATTCTTATTTGTTATTTTATTATTTTTTTCTTTTTGAGATGGAGTTTCACTCTTGTCGCCCAGGCTGGAGTGCAATGGCACAAACTTGGCTCACTGCAACCTCCACCTCTCGGGTTTTAAGCGATTCTCCTGCCTCAGCCTCCCAAGCAGCTGGGATTACAGGTGCCTGCTACCATGCCCAGCTAATTTTTGAATTTTTAGTAGAGACGGGGTTTCACCATGTTGGCCAGGTTGGTCTCGAACTCCTGACCTCAGGTGATCCATCCACCTCGGCCTCCCAAAGTGCTGGGATTATGCTAGGATTATAGGCACAAACCACCAAACCTGGCCTAGTTTTTGTATTGTTAGTAGAGACAGGGTTTCACCACATTGGCCAGGCTGGTCTCGAACTCCTGACCTCAGTAATCCACCCGCCTCAGTCTCCCCAAGTGCTGGGATTACAGGCATGAGTCACTGTGCCCGGCCCTAACTATGCTTTGAAAAGTAGGGAAGCAGCAGGTGATTCCCAGCCTTAGGGAACAGGATGGACTGAGATCTGAGTTGAGCTCTGGTCTGCAATTAGTGACCAAAAGCAAAAGCTGCATTCCCATGACTGAGGACAGTTTCTGAACAGAAAAAAAATATTGAATAGAGGCGGCTCAGAATGTTTTACTTTGCATAGACTGAATGGTAATTTCATTTTGATATTTTGCACTGCAGTGGGTGAACACTCCCATCCTTATCCCTTAGCAAAACGAATGCGCGCATGCGTACACACACACACGCTCCCCTGGGAGTATCTATCTAGCATTTAGCAAGTTGTTATTCTGGAACATTCCCAAATTAAGTAGCCACAGTCACATTTCTACTTTACCTTGTTTATACCTTATACAGTATCATAGTTTTTTTTTTCTTTTTTTGTTTGAGACAGAGTCTTGCTGTTGCCCAGGCTGGAGTGCAGTGGTGCGATCTTGGCTCAATGCAACCTCCACCTCCCAGGTTCAAGCAAAGCTCATGCCTCAGCCTCCCAAGTAGCTGAGATTACAGGCGTGCGCCACCATGCCTGGCTAATTTTGTAATTTAGTAGAGGCAGAGTTTCACCATGTTGTCCAGGCTGGTCTTGAACTCCTGGCCTCAAGTGATCCACCCACCTCGACCTCCCAAAGTGCTGGGATTACAGCCATGAGCCACTGCGCCTAGTCCATAGTTTTTATTAATAATTCACTGGAAGAGAGAATGCTAGATCTACTCAGTACTCCTGGGATATTCCATAAAAGAAGTAGAAAGGGGGTGAGAAAATGAAAGGAAGATAGAGGCAAAAATACAATTTGTATGTTCACACTAAACTGCCGTGGGTCCTTATAATCAGATACTTTTGTAGCTGGAAAAGAGCTACCAGAAAACTTGGGGCCTAAAGGTTAAGTTACTTTTTCTTTTTTCTTTCTTTTCCCCCCTGAGATGGAGTCTTGCTTTGTTGCCCAGAGCTGGAGTTCAATGGCACGATCTTGGCTCACTGCAAGCTCTGCCTCCTGGGTTCACGCCATTCTCCTGCCTCAGCCTCCCGAGTAGCTGGGACTACAGGTGCCTGCCACCATGCCCAGCTAAATTTTTTGTATTTTTAGTAGAGATGGGGTTTCACTGTGTTAGCCAGAGATGGTCTCGATCTCCTGACCTTGTGATCCGCCCACCTCGGCCTCCCAAGGTGCTGGAATTACAGGCGTGAGCCACCGCACCCGGCCGTGAATCTTTTTTTTTTTTAAATATAGAGCACTTTGGCCAGGCGCCAGTGGCTCACGCCTGTAATTGCAGCACTTTGGGAGGCCGAGGTTGGCGGATCATTTGAGGTCAGGAGTTCCAGACCAGCCTGGCCAACATGGTGAAACCCCATCTCTACTAAAAAAAAAAAAAAAAAAATATATATATATATATATATATATATATATATATATATATATATACATATATATAATGAGTCGGGCGTCGTGGTGAGCACCTGTAATCCCAGATACTCGGGAGGCTGAGGCATGAGAATTGCTTAAAAACCCAGGAGGGGGAGGTTGCAGTGAGCTGAGAGTGTGCCACTGCACTCCAGCCTGGCGAGAGTGAGACTTGTCTCAAAAATAAAAAAGAGAAAAAAAGTATATATATACACACACACACACAGAGAGAGTGAGAGAGAGAGAATTTGCATGTCATCCTGGTGCCGGGGCCATACTAATCTTCTTTGTATTGTTCCCAGTTTATATACGTGCCGCCAAAGTGGGCACTATATTTTTTTTAGTTTCTGTGTTGTATGAAAGGAGAGTAGTTTCTAATGTGAAGCCATGTTAAGAACTGCTGTCCTAGATCATGATGCTCCCAATGATAATCAAGGCACAGATAAGGAGAATTCTGTGAATAGGTTTATTAGGACCACCTAGGAGAACCTCTAGGGCATTTAAAATCTAGGCCAAGTTCATATTTGCTCTCCATGATCACCATTACAACAACCACGGGTCACATAGTGTTACAAAACAGAAGCATGGTCACTTTATTTTACCCAAATGCAATCGTTTTTCACAACCAAGACTTTTTTCTTTCCTATAATGTTACAAATGATGTGTCCAAGTCTGACTGTAATTTGGAGTTGAAAAATGGTCATAGAACCAAGGAATTATCTCTGAAGCTGCTCTTTGGGCCACTGTGCCACCCCAACAGCTCTATCCTGTACTTTTTTAAAATTAAAAAATCATTAAAAAAAAAATGGAGATGGGGTCTTGCTATATTGCCCAGGCTGGTCTTGAACTCTTGGGCTCAGACATACCAATATACTGACCCTCCCACCTCAGCCTTCCAAAGTGTTGGGATCACAAGTGTGAGCCATTGCACCCAGCCATCTCTACACTGTTTTTCAAGGAAAGGCAGCTACACCTATTCCATCCCCAAACCAACCCACACCTGGTCTCCAGTTTTCTTGGAAGTCTCAATTTTTCTCATGACAGCACATTACTTAATACCTACCTCATTAGGATGTTAACTCATAAAACATACTACAAAAGCTTTAAAAAACATTTATTTGTATTAAGTAAGTGCAAGAGTGCAAAGAAACTATGCTTTGGGCCCTTGTTCCCTACTGTTCACATTTAGTTTATTGGGCCTCCTTTCTTCCTATGTTCACATTAGTTTAGTTAGAAGATTAAAATAATAACAGAAGAAGAATGGAAGAAATGAATTAAATATACTCAGGGTAGCCAAATCCTTTAATTCACTAAAGGGTGAACTAAAGTTGTTGGCCAGATTCACATTTATGTGGGAGCCTAAACAAACTATGTTCCCTTTAACTGTTCTAGGCCTGTGGAAAAGGGAAGTGGACAACATTTATATTACAAGACAGTAATTTTATTGAAACACCTTTTTTTGTCTAAAACTATGCATGGAGATATGAATCTCTTGTTTATAAATTAGGTTAAGTCTAACATCACTATTTGAAACCAGTATTATTTACAAAAATGAACCTCTTATTTGCTTCATTGTTGGTTCACAGGAATAATTTTAAACCAACCTCAATCTATCTTTAAAAATCTTCCTGCCTTCAAATGCCCAGCAACCCTTATAAGGTTGGGGCAGCCCTTTGACAGCAACATTCATCATTCACCAGGAATGTAGAACCACAAGTGAACAACAACAACAACAAGATTCAATCATTCCCAACCATTCCTATTTGCTTTTCCAAAGCATGCTATGTCTAATTCTGCCTTTCTATGCGGACAGGTGGGAGAGGGAGCCCATAGAGTATATTAATGTTAATTAAATTAATTTCTTTTAAAAGCTAACAAGATGGCTTAGTGTGGATGAGGATGAACTGCTGTGGATGACACTAGCAGATAATGAAGTAAACTTTAAACCCAGATTAGTAACGTACTCCAGTAACTGACCAGCTCAGATAGAGACTTCTCATTTACTCTGGATCACATGTACAATTTTTTTAACTTCCAATTAAGTATAGTGCCAGAATCTTTCCAAATAGAGAATAGGCTTCTTAGAAATTCAAATTAAAATGTTAAATAATAATAACTGGTGGCCTATTATACAGTTTCTGACAGACTCCAATATACTGGGTGCCAGAAAGTAACTCTATCTCAGTTGCTAGTAAAAAGGTAAATTGTATACATAAAAGACAACATTACGAGACTGTAGTGTCATTTGTCAAAACAAGAATATCTAGAATGGAATTTTCAGTAAACACTTGGGATGAAGGGCAATCAGAATACAAGAGGAAGCAAAATCCACATAAGTTAATTCCTAATTTGAGAATCAATAGAATCAATAAATTGATAAATACTGTCTCCATAGGTCACTAATTCCAAAGACTAGTTAGTAGTTAGTTTCTAACTAAATGATTACAGGACGTTCTGGTGTATGCTGTCTTCTTGTGATCAGTTTGTTCTGGCAAGACTTCACCAAGCACTTGCCCTTGAAAACAGCTCAGCGGGAGAACGATCGGAGGCAATCACTTCGTTTTATAAACTAGCCAGATAGTAAGTCCCAAGATTACAATAACCACTGACAGGACAAGCACCAGGATACACATCTTCTTGCGAGATTTTTTCTGAGGAAAGAAATATGTAAACAAGACACTCATGAAACAAAATTTTTATGTGTAAGACTCCAAGAATGCTTCATAAATCTGTCTCCTTGTAATTAAAGATTAACTCTATCTATGCAAAATTATGCAGAGACTTTCCCAGAAATCTTATGTCAGCAGCATTAGGTAGTAGTGCAAGTGTTTTTTGTTTGTTTGGTGTTTTTTTTTTTTTTTTTTTTTTTTAGAGAGTCTCACTCCGTCACCCAGGCTGGAGTGCTGTGGTGTGATCTTGGCTAACTGAAACCTCCGCCTTCCAGGTTCAAGTGATTCTCATGTCTCAGCCTCCTGAGCAGCTGGAATTATAGCATGTGCCACTATGCCCAGCTAGTTTTTGTATTTTTAGTAGAGACGGGGTTTCGCCAGTGTTGGCCAGGCTGATCTCGAACTCCTGACCTCAAGTGATCCACCTGCCTCGGCTTCCCAAAGGGCTGGGATTACAGGTGTGAGCCACCGCACCCAGCTGAGTAGTGCAAGTTTTAAAGTTTTAATTCCAAGTCCCCACATACAATTTTGCAAAGGAACTATACCTGTGCTGCCAGGCATTATTTGCAATAAAATAAGTTATGTGTACACGTGTATTTTAATAACATTTTATAATACGTATAAAACTGTTATGTTCATTGTAAAAAAAAATACATCAAGCAGAGGGAGAAAAAAATCACCCATAGATGATCCTGTCAACACTTTGATGGTATTTCTTTCTGATTTGTTATCTATGTATATTATTTGACCTAACTGGATCACACTGTATGATGTTTGATGTTTTTCCCCACTTAATGTTTAGTATAAACATTTTTCTGTTATAAACTCTTCATAACATCTCTTAATTCTCATATGCAACGAGTGGATATATATAATTTACTTAATTATCCTTTACTGTTGGACACTAAATTAATCACATAGTTTTTTTTTTTTTTTTTTTTTTGAGACGGAGTCTCGCTCTGTCGCCCAGGCTAGAGCGCCCGGCCCAATCACATAGTTTTTAAAGGAAACACTATTATTAAATACAAATTTCTTTACGAGCACTCCCAGGTAAAACACAGCTATCCCAGGAACACAGACAATAACTGAAACGCTATTTATTTCTAAAAGCCATGGCCGGGCGCGGTGGCTCAAGCCTGTAATCCCAGCACTTTGGGAGGCCGAGACGGGCGGATCACGAGGTCAGGAGATCGAGACCATCCTGGCTAACATGGTGAAACCCCGTCTCTACTAAAAATACAAAAAAAAACTAGCCGGGCGACCTGGCAGGCGCCTGTAGTCCCAGCTACTCGGGAGGCTGAGGCAGGAGAATGGCGGGAACCCAGGAGGCGGAGCTTGCAGTGAGCTGAGATCTGGCCACTGCACTCCAGCCTGGGCGCCAGAGCGAGACTCCGTTTCAAAAAAAAAAAAAAAAAAAAAAAAAAGCCATGCGACACCAAATTGAAGGGAAGAAGGACTTCATTCACATATTTGTACAGTGAGATAAAGATCTGGATAAGTAAACAAAAACAGAATTTCGGACTAAACATATAGAAGGATTTCACTTTACAGAACAGTTTCAGAATGATTAACCCTATTTATTCATATATAAATAGCAGTCGAAGTTGCTTCTATGTCCATGTGCTATGGCAACAGTCAACATAAAGTATCTGTGAAGTATTCTACTTGAACTGCACTTCTTACTATCCTAATTGAAATACATTCAGCTGTTCGGGATATAAAATCGCCTCATAGCAGATTTAGGTATCATATTAGTTTATAGGGTTAGCTTTGCAGTTACTAGACTTCTGGTAAGTTTATTCAAGCTGTGATTTTCTCTTGTAGATCTATCTGCAAAGGAAAATACTAAAAATAGAACTGGAACTGCAAGTATGGCTACTTTCCTTTAGCTTAAACCTAAGCAAAAGGCTGTAGCTGTTCTCAATATGTCAATGTACTCTGATGGCCTAAAAGGTCTGCAACACAGAGTGACTTTCTTTGGTACCCCACTTTTACCTGATAGTAAAGCAGCTCGCTGTAACTGTTCAGTGGCTCTTTCAACGTGCACCTCTGAGCTTTCCACATTGGCTTCTATGCTATCTGCAAAAGGAAGGAACAGAGGATGTTTTTAACACACCCAGATGTTTCAAGACTGCAAATTGAACAGATTTCTGATGTAATGGGTTCTGGTTCACTACCACTATCCAAACTATCCAGCCATGAAATCGAGTTACTACCTTGATAAGAGACTAGCCCTATTCTTTGGGGAAAAACAATAAATTTTGGGGGGGTTATGAAGTATTTAACTTACCCATAAATGATTCATAAAAATTATGTATATACCACATAAAGAGAGAAACAATACATAATAAAGCAAATGGGATAGAATGTTAACAAGAGGTAAATCTGGGTAAAGGGTATAAAGAGGTCCTTGTGATATTTTTATTTTTGCTACTTTTTTTTTTTTTAAAGACGAAATCTCATTCTGTCGCCTAGGCTAGAGTGCAGTGGCACAGTAATAGCTTCACTGTAGCCTCCAACTCCTGGGCTCAAGTGATCTTCCCACCTCAGCCTCCTGAGTAGCTAGGACTACAGGTGCATGTTACTATTCCTGGCTAATTTTTTTTTGCAAAGACAGGGTCTCACTATGTTGCCCAGGCTAGTCTTGAACTCCTGGCTTCAAGTGATCCTCGCACCTCAGCCTCCCAAAGTGCTGGGATTACAGGGTGTGAGCTAACCATGCCCAGCCTATTTTTGCAAGCTTTTAATAAACTTGAAATTATTTCCATAGAGAAAAGCTTTTAAAAAAGAGTTGCTGGCTGGGGTGTGGTGACTCACGCCTGTAATCCTAGCACCTGGGAGGCCAAGGTGGGCAGATCACCTGAGGTCGAGAGTTCAAGACCAGCCTGCTACAACATGGAGAAACCCCGTCTACTAAAAATCAAAAATAAACCAGGTGTGGTGGCGCATGCCGGTAATCCCAGCTACTTGGGAGGCTGATGGCGGTAGAATCATTTGAACCCAAGAGGCAGAGGTTGTGGTGAGCCGAGATCGCACCATTGCATTCCAGCCTGGGCAACAACAGCAAAACTCTGTCTCAAAAAAAAAAAAAAAAAAAAAGAGTTACTAACCCCATAATTTTGCAAGTTTATAGAGATAAAAGCTGGGAAGCTGAGAGCTATTTCTCAAACAAAGACTTACGAGAAGTCAGTGGGACTGAGTAGTCATGAGGCCTCATTTAATTTCTATATTTATAACATAAGAATATTGCTAAGAAAAATAAATTTGGTATTTTTAAAATGGTATTCCGAAATGTACTTTAATTCTATAGCTGATATGACTAACTCCTTTTTTTTTTTTTTTTTTTTTGAGACAGAGTCTTGCTCTGTCACCCAGGCTGGAGTGCGGTGGCCAGATCTCAGCTCACTGCAAGCTCGCCTCCCGGGTTTATGCCATTCTCCTGCCTCAGGCTCCCGAGTAGCTGGGGACTACAGGCGCCCGCCACCTCGCCTAACTAGTTTTTTGTATTTTTTAGTAGAGACGGGGTTTCACTGTGTTAGCCAGGATGGTCTCGATCTCCTGACCTCGTGATCCGCCCGCCTCGGCCTCCCAAAGTGCTGGGATTACAGTCTTGAGTCACCGCGCCCGGCCTTTTTTTTTTTTTTTTTTTTTTTTATTGAGACGAAGTCTCGCTCTGTCACCCAGGCTGGAGTACAGTGGCGCGATCTTGGCTCACTGCAACCTCCGCCTCCCAGGTTCAAGCAATTCTCCTGCCTCAGCCTCCCAAGTAGCTGGGACTACAGGTGCGTGCCACCAGGCTTCAGCTAATTTTTTGTATTTTTAGTAGAGACAGGTTCACCAAGTGTTAGTCAGGATGGTCTCGATCTCCTGACCTCGTGATCGTCCGCCTTGGCCTCCCAAAGTGCTGGGATTACAGGTGTGAGCCACCCATGCCTAGCCTAACTCCTTTCTCTTTCTTTTTTTTTTTTTTTTTTTTTTTTTAAAGAGACAAATTCTCATTATGTTGCCCAGGTTGGCCTCAAACTCCTAGATGGTGCTTGAGCCTCAGCCTTCTGAGTAGCTGGGATTACAGATACATGCCAAATACTATCCACTCACCTTGAGGTTAAAGGTATCAATAATACATACCAATCAGATCACCCTGGTCATGGATCATCATGGCCAAATCTTTAAATATCTGATTGACATCCAAAATGTCAGCCTAAGGAAGACAAAAAACAATTAACTAACATTAAGCAACATGTTAGAAGATTTGTTTCCCTCACATACCTAGTTTTATCTATTAACATGTGTGTTTTTAAGGCTGTATAAAGCATGCTTTCTCCATAAACAAAAAATAATCTATTGCTGCCTACCCAATATTGTAAAACAGAAGGCACATAAACTCACCCTTCAAGCAACGTTAATTAGACATGCTACATGGGAACCAGTAAGAGCGCCCAAGTCGAAACAGTACAGCAGAAGGCTGGAGTGCTGATATGGACAAATTCTTGGTGTGACAGCCCTATGCGGAGACTGCTAGGCCTTGTGACAAAAGCCTGTGGGTGCCTCCTGACGACAACCACTGGGACTTTGGGACTACAGAATTTAAATGTTTATACAAGATCATGCTATCTGAGGAATGCAAGGAGCCTCTTTCCCCTGGGATTGTCTCTGGAAACTGTGTGAGGAGCTTCTGGATTCTATCATCACTGGACAATGCCTATATATACTCCCAGCTGACTGACAAAAAGCTGATGGTTTGTGGATAGCATTTTCCAAAGTGAATGGACTACATCCTATTTACTACTGTGATCAAAGAAGGGAAAAACAAATCAAGCTCTGTGGGCTGAAACTGCAGCTTATTTTCCTAACAGCAGTGAAAGAATTTAACATTGGTAAAATCCCCTATATTTGGGTCTTCTCCCTCCCTCCTTCCTTCTTTCCCTCCCTCTCCTCCCTCCCTTCCTTTTTTCTTCCTCTTCTTTTCTTCCTTCCCCTCCCCCCCTCTTTCCTTCCTTCTCTCCCTCTCCCTTCCCTTTCCTTCCCTCCCTCCTTCCCTTCCTTCTCTCTCCTCTTTCCTTCCTTCCTTTCTCTCTTTCTTTCCTTCCTTCTTTCCTTTTCTTTCTCTCTCTCTTTTTTTTTTTTTTTGAGACGGAGTCTTGCTCTGTCGCCCAGGCTGGAGTGCAGCGGCGCGATCTCGGCTCACTGCAAGCTCCGCCTCCCGGGTTCACGCCATTCTCCTGCCTCAGCCTCCCGAGTAGCTGGGACTACAGGCGCCCACCACAGCGCCTGGCTAATTTTTGTATTTTTAGTAGAGACGGGGTTTCACCGTGGTCTCGATCTCCTGACCTTGTGATCCGCCCGCCTCGGCCTCCCAAAGTGCTGGGATTACAGGCGTGAGCCACGGCACCCGGCCTCTTTTTTTTTTTTTTTTTTTTTTTTTTTTTTTTTTTTGAGGCGGAGTTTTACTCTGTCACCCAGGCTGCAGTGCAGTGGCACAATCTCATCTCACTGCAATCTCCACCTCCCAGATTCAAGCCATTCACCTGCCTCGGCCTCCTGAGTAGCTGGGATTATAGGCGCATGCCACCACGCCCAGATAATTTTTGTATTTTTAGTAGAGACGGGGTTTCACCATGTTGGCCAGGCTGGTCTCCTGACATTGTGATCCACCACCCTGGCCTCCCAAAGTGCTGGGATTACAGGCGTGACCTCCCAAAGTGCTGGGATTACAGGCGTGAATCACCGTGCCTGGCTTCCCTCCCTCCCTCCCTCCCTTCTCTCTCTATCCCTCCCTCCCTCCCTTCCTTCTGATCCACCTGCCTCGGCCTCCCAAAGTGCTGGGATTACAGGCGTGATCCACCATGCCCAGCTTCCCTCCCTCCCTCGCTTCCTCCATTCCTTCCTTATCTCCCACCTCAGCCTCCCAAGTGCTGGAATTACAGGCATGAGCCACTGCGCGCGGCCTCCTCCCTCCCCTCCCTTCTCTCTCTATCTCTCCCTTCCTCCCTCCCTCCCCCCCCCCCTTCCTCCCTCCCTCCTTTCCTCCCTCCCTCTTTTCTTCCTTCCTTTTCTTTTCTTTTTTTATTTATTTTTATTTTTTACTTGTTTTTTTTTTGAGACAGAGTCTTGCTCTGTCATCCAGGCTGGAATGCAGTGGCACAATCTCAGCTTCCTGCAACCTCCAACTCCTGGGTTTGAGTGATTCTCCTGCCTCAGCCTCCCCAGTAGCTGGGATTACAGGTGTGCACCACCACGCCCGGCAATTTTTTTTTTTTTTTTTTTTTGAGGTGGAGTTTCGTTCTTGTTGCTAGGCTGGAGTACAGTGGTGCAATCTCGGCTCACTGCAACTTCCGCCTCCTGGGTTCAAGCAATTCTCCTGCTTCAGCCTCCCAGGTACCTGGGATTACAGGATGCAGCATCATGCCTGGCTAAGTTTTTATATTTAATAGAGATGGGGTTTCACCATGTTGGTCAGGCTGGTCTCAAACTCCTGACCTCAAGTGATCCACCTGCTTTGGCCTCCCAAAGTGCTGGGATTACAGGCGTGAGCCACTGTGCCCAGCCCTAATTTTTGTATTTTTAGTAGAGACAGAGTTTCACCATGTTGGCCAGGCTGGTCTCAAACTCCTGACCTCAACTGATCTGCCTGCCTTGGCCTCCCAAAGTGCTGGGATTACAGGTGTGAGCCACCACGTCCGGCCTATATTTGAGTTTTTCTGACTCATGATCAGGCAGAAGAAAGACAATGGAAACCTGTCTTATTAAAGGGATGGTCATATGGGGCATGACCCTATGGAAATCTGAGGGCAATTCCCTTCCAAGTTTGAAGGGTAATTGGAATCACAGACTTGGCAAGCATTTCAATCACTTGCTAAGAGTCTACTATAGTGGACTATCTGCTAAAGCAAGTCTTGTCAGCATTTCAGTCACTTACTAAGAGTCTACCATAGTTGAGGCAGTCTACTAGTTGCTGTGAATACAGCTAACTGGGGTGGAGGTGGGGAATAAGTGCACAATAAAATAAGAAGAAAGAGTACTGTATAGGAATTTACTGAATTAATGATATAGAAAGGTGTGGAGTAAAGGAAGACTGTGCAGAAGAGGTAGGACATGAGTCGTGCCGTGAAGCAAAGGAGAGGTCATATAAACAGAAAGGCAACTCAGTTAAAGAGAAATAACCTAGCTTGCCATAACATAGAATTTGAATGTCAGAGTTTGGAAATTACTAGATATGAAAATTGAACCTAGGCTAAGGAATTTGGACTTTCCTCTGTTGAATATGCAGTGATCCGTTATACCCTGGTATCCATTACATTTCTTTCCTTAGCTCCATATGTCTCACTCCACTCTGCTATAACAGTACATTCGTCCACTGGTATTCACAGGGGATTAGTTCCAGGACTCCCTCCCTCTAAGTCTCTGATACAAAATGGCATAGTATTTGCATATAACTTATGCCCATTCTCTCCTATATTCTAAATCATCTCTACATTACTTATATAATGTTACATTACTATATGATATTACTATTTTACATAGCGCTTACATTGTATTAGTAATGTACTGAACTAATACAATGTGTTATATAAAATACTGTTACACTGTATTGCTTTTTACATTTGTATTATTTTTTATTGTATTGTTATTTTTTAGTTTGCTTTTTTAAAAAAATATTTTCAATCCACGGCTGCTTGAGTCTGAGGATGCAAAACCTGCATATATCAAGGGGCTGACTGTATTTTTTTTTTTTTTTTTTTTTTTTTTGAGACAGAGTCTCGCTCTGTTGCCAGGCTGGTCTTGAACTCCCGACCTCAGGTGATCCACCCACCTCAGTCTCCCAAAGTGCTGGGATTACAGGCATGAGTCACTGCGCCCAGCCAGTAATTTTTTTTAAAGGAAGGATTATTATTATTATTTGAGACAGAGTCTTGCTCTGTTGCCCAGGCTGGATTGCAGTGGCATGATCATAGCTCACTGCAGCCTTGATCTCCTGGGCTCAAGTGATCCTTCTACCTCAGGCTCCTGAGTAGCTGGGACCACAGGTACATGTTACAGCACCCAGCTAATTTTTTATTTTATGTAGAGGTAAGGTCTTGCTACATTGCCCAGGCTGGTCTTGAATTCCTGGGCTCAAGCAATCATCCTGCCTCAGCCTCCAACTTGCTGGGATTACAGACATGAGCCATTGCACTTAGCCATATTTCTAATGTTAGACAATTAATTCAATTAGTAGTAGCAGTAGGTGAAAAAGAGTAAAGAGATGACATTTTTGAAGGCAATAAAATAATCATAACTTAAGGATAAACTATCCCATCTAAAACAGACACAACCAACCTGGCCAAAATGGCAAAACCCCATCTCTACTAAAAATACAAAAAGCCGGGCGCGGTGGCTCAAGCCTGTAATCCCAGCACTTTGGGAGGCCGAGGTGGGTGGATCATGAGGTCAGGAGATCAAGACCATCCTGGCTAACATGGTGAAACCCCGTCTCTACTAAAAATACAAAAAACTAGCCGGGCGTGGTGGCGGGCGCCTGTAGTCCCAGTTACTCGGAGGCTGAGGCGGGAGAATGGCGTGAACCCGGAAGGCGGAGCTTGCCGTGAGCCGAGATCGCGCCACTGCACTCCAGCCTGGGCGACAGAGCGAGACTCCGTCTCAAAAAAAAAAAAAAAAAAAAAAAAAAATTAGCCAGGCGAGGTGGTGGGCACCTATAATCCCTGCTACTTGGGAGGCTGAGGCAGGAGAATCGCTTGAACCCAGGAGGCAGAGGTTGCAGTGAGCCAAGAATGCGCCACCGTACTCTAGCCTGGGTAACAGAGTAAGACTCTGACTCAAAAAATAAATAATAAATAAATTAAAACAGACATTGATGGCCTCTAGGCCAGTGGGTCTCAACCCTGGCTGCACATTATAATCACCTGGGGGAACTTTTTAAAAAAACACCCATGCCCAGAAATTATGATTTATTAGTTTGAACCATATAAAATAATGGATATTTGCCCATGTTTAACATATAATAAACAGGAATTTCACATTATTCCATCAAATAATTAGTGCTAGATGAGAGCTGGGCATTAAAAAAAAATCTTCTCCAGGTGATCCTCACATGCAGTCACAGTTCAGAACCACTGCTCAAAATTTCCCTCTCTCCTTTTCTCCTCCCCCAATCCCAGCGATGGCAGCCTTCTACCTTCGGAGAAAACTAAACTGGAGAAAACTCAGGGTTAAGAATATTTTAGCTGGGCACAGTGGTTCATGCCAGTAATCCCAGCACTTTGGGAGGCTGAAGCAGGCAGATCACTTGAGGTCAGAAGTTCAAGACCAGCCTGGTCAACATGGCAAAACCCTGTCTCTACTAAAAATACAAAAACTAGCTGGGTGTGGTGGCACGTACTTGTAGTCTCAGCTATTCAGGAGGCTGAGGCAGGAGAATCGCTTGAACCCAGGAGGGGGAGGCTGCAGTGAGCTGGGATAGCACCACTGCACTCCTGCCTGGGCGACAAAGCGAGACTCAGTTTGAAAAAAAAAAAAAAGACATTTTATTAGTCACTGTGCAAAATTAAAGTTGAAAGCTCAGTTAGGTAAGAAAGGCCTACAGACTTTTCCCTCAACCTCCACCTCAAAAACTGTTCCTATTTCTCTGACCCACTGAAGGGATAAGATTTACAACTTGGGATTAGACTTTAGGATATATAAAAATGGAGCAAGACTTTTGGCCTGCCTTTATTCTGGGCTCTTCAGACTAAGCAAAGGGGCTCTCCATGGAGTCCTGCCTAACCCGGAGGTTGGCACTGAGATTTGAGGTCAAAGTTCTAATGACCAATAAAATATCTGTCTGCCTTGTTCTGTTCTCCATGTACATCTCTCCAGGAGAAATAAGATGTGGTGATCCGTATAAGATGTGGTGATTGAAGAAAGGATTTGAGTACTCCTGGGCACCAAAGCCAATACCGTTATAACAGTAGTTCATGCCGGGCGCAGTGGCTCACGCCTGTAATCCCAGCACTTTGAGAGGCCGATGTGGGTGGATCACCTGAGGTCGGGAGTTCAAGACCAGCCTGACTAACCTGGAGAAACCCCATCTCTACTAAAAATACAAAATTAGCCGGGCATGGTGGCACATGCCTGTAATCCCAGCTACTCAGGAGGCTGAGGCAGGACAATCGCTTGAACCCAGGAGGCAGAGGTTGCAGTGAGCCAAGATTGCATCATTGCACTCCAGCCTGGGCGACGAGCGAAATTCCATCCAAAAAAACAAAACAAAACAAAAAAAACAAAACAAAAAAACAGTAGTTGAAACCCACCATGATTACACAGAGACAGAAAAAACACAAATCACACAATGACACATTTTATGCTTTTTCATAATCACTAAAAGAATTAATAAAGTGAACTAACGAGTCCAGATACCTGCAGATACACTGAGTCAAATAAAAAACATGACCTGGCTCTCACCTCCAGCTGCCGAATTGCCGTCTCTCTTTCTTTAATAAGTTCCAAATCCTGCTCAGTGATGGCCACCTCATCCTCCTGGCTCTGCATCTGGTTCCACTCCTCATGGCTGCAGGGAGACAAGCACACTAGGTGATTTCTCCTCTCAAAGGCATAACAAGACATATCTCCAGCATCTCTACTGCCAGCAGAACCTATGCAAAGACATTACCAGGGCTCCACTCCTCTGCTATCAATAAAGTACTGGAGGGCCACATTCTTCATATCTGGAAGCAAAGAGCTGATTATACCAGGAAAACAAAGACTCAGCTTCCATGGACAAAGCTGACATGTAGCAGAATTACGAGGGATGGGACTCCTGGCTGTTTCCATTTAGGGGTATACTCTGTAATCTCACTGGGGCTTGCCGGACAAGGAAAGTAGCCAGAGATTTGAACTCATTGAATTATGTTGCCCCCATCATCTTCCAGAGCACTCTCAAAGTGCAAGCTGCATTGGTACCTTCAGTACTAAGTGGGTGGAGAAGAGCAAGCTAAGTGACCTATCAGTGCTTTGCCAGTTAGTTCAACAGAATCACATCTCCTGGTTTTCAAAAATTTCCTTGAGGTTGCTTTGGGTTAAATACCTCTTAACAGGCCAGGCATGGAGACTCACACCTGTAATCCTAGCACTTTGGAAGGCTGAGGCAGGAGGACTGCTTGAGGCCAGGAGTTCAAGACCAACCTGGCTAACATAGCAAAAACCTCATCTCTATTAAAAAACGCATAAAAAACCCTCTTAACAGAAAGCTAGAGAAATGTTGTAACTCTTTATTTCTTTTTATCTTTTTTTTGAAACAGGGGTCTTGCTTTGTTGCCCAGGGTGGTCTCAAACTTCTGGCCTCAAGCTATCCTCCCTCAACCTACCAAAATGCTGTGATTACAGGCTTGAGCTACCTAAGTCTGCCCTCTTTTTTTTTTTTTTTTTTGAGATGGAGTTTCGCTCTTTCGTCCAGGCTGGAGTGAAGTGGCATTCACTTCACTCCGGCCCCCAGGTTCAAGCGATTCTCCTGCTTCAGCCTCAAGAACAGCTGGGATTATAGGCGCCTGCCTCTACGCCCAGCTAATTTTTGTATTTTTAGTAGAGATGGGGTTTCGCCATATTGACTAGGCTGGTCTTGAACTCCTTGAACCTCAGGTGATCCACCTGCCTCAGCCTCCCA
This sequence comes from Rhinopithecus roxellana, assembly GCF_007565055.1. Taxonomy (NCBI): domain Eukaryota; kingdom Metazoa; phylum Chordata; class Mammalia; order Primates; family Cercopithecidae; genus Rhinopithecus; species Rhinopithecus roxellana. Next base: position 20,820 of record NW_022144234.1, read on the forward strand.
AAGCGCTGGGATTATAGGCTTGAGCCACCATGACCCACCGCCTCTTTATTTTCAAGCATTTAAAAGGAAAACATATTACTTATTATACTAGATATAAAAGACTTTGAAATTCCATTATTATGCATTTTCCCAACAGTATCATAAATCATACTTCACCTTTACAACGTTTAAATAACGTCCTCTACATGCTAGAGATACAAAACTAAGTAAGATAGAGTTCCCAGGCCTTTGAGGTGCTCATAGTGTTGTTGGGAGGAATGGATGTGTATCTATGCTAAAACATATCAAGTTCTGAACTAATACCACAAATACACCTCTATGGGATTACTCTGGAGAAGTTAAGAACATCATTCAGATGCAAATTGTCTGGTTTCCCTCTTAATACTCCTAGAAGGATGAGTTGCTTCCATTTTATAAATGAGTAAACAGAGACCCAAGAACTCTGATAGGTTTAAATCTGAATTAGAGGTAAGATGACTTAGACCTCTTAATTTGTAGACATGTAGGTTCATACTTATTACTAGGGAGTCAAGCTCTATGCTTAACACATAGACATCAATGGTTTCCTGGAATTTTTTATTCATCTTGAAATTATTCCTTCCATAACTCAAAAAACTTGGAAAAGCCCATGATTTTGACTTTTTAATTTTATTCTGCGGATTATGTTATCTACCCCAGGTACCCCCTTATTTTTGCCCTCTATTTTTTTCATTGATTCATTGATTTTGAAATTAAAAGAAATATAACAAGATAGATTCCCATTTCAACTATCCAGCAGGTTGTATAAATAATTCTATTACCTGTCAAATGAGACCAGCTGCTCCTCTCTTTGCCTCTCTTCTGCCTAGAAAGTAGATGGCATTATTGCTGCTGTCATCCAGAAACAAGTCACAGACACACAAAACAAGGGCTTCCTTAGCATAGTATAAAGAAGCAATATCCTTTGACACCCACAGAATCTGTAAGATTACATAGGACTCTGGCAATCTGTCTCAACTAAGAAGTGGGTGTAAAGTGGTTGAAGAAAATCTGCATTCCAGTTTGAGTCCTGAACAGAAACCATACTGAACAGGGTAGAGAATAATAAGGGTAGGAGAGAGGGCTAACAATAAAAATAACAACAAAATATTTTAAAATCTGGGGGGAGGTAGATTAAGAGAAGTTGAAAAGTTGCAAGAAAACAAAATTTCAGAATATATAAAAATTTTTAAAATGGACATAGCATATTAGGCACTAAAGCAGACTCACTTCAAAAATCAGTCTAATGTAAATGGTGTTACCTTTTTTTCTCCTGAGGTTTTTTGATTTTTACTGATGTGTGGTCAAGAGTATATGAGATCTGGCTGGGCGCAGTGGCTCACGCCTGTAATCCCAGCACTTTGGGAGGCTGAGGCGGGCAGATCACAAGGTCAGGAGTTCAAGACCAGCCTGGCCAACATGGTGAAACCCCATCTCTACTAAAAATACCAAAAAAATTAGCCGGGCGTGGTGGCGGGCACCTGTAGTCCCAGCTACTCAGGAGGCTGAGGTAGGAAAATTGAATCCGGGAGGCAGAGGTTGCAGTGAGCTGAGATTGCGCCACTGCACTCCAGCCTGGACAACAGAGCAAGACTCCGTCTCAAAAAAAAAAAAAAAAGTATATGAGATCCTTGAGAAAGTTGCTAATCAATCTATCATCAATATATATTAAACTCTGAAGACATGGGATTTGGCATAAACACACATAAACTAACCTTTCTTTTCTTTTCTTTTTTTGAGACGGAATCTTACTCTGCCGCCCAGGCTGGAGTGCAGTGGTGCGATCTTGGCTCACTGCAACCTCTGCTTCCCGGGTTCAAGTGATTCTTCTGCCTCAGCCTTCTGAGTAGCTGGGACTACAGATGCATGCCCCCACGCCTGGCTAATTTTTGTATTTTTAGTAGAGACGGGGTTTCACCATATTGACCAGTCTGGTCTCAAACTCCTGACCTCATGACCCGCCCACCTCGGCCTCCCAAAGTGTTGGGATTACAGACATGAGCCACAGTGCCCAGCCCACTAACCTTTATTTCAAGAAGGCTGCTTCAAATCGTGGCAGATTTTGACTTAACAGAATTTATTGAGAACGTATTATTCTGTATATTATTTTGTTTAATTCTTATAATAACTGATTTATCATAGTCTCCTCTTTGGCACATAATAACATTTTTGAAAAATAGTATTTCCAATGGTAATTTATCTAATACTATTGAATTAAGAAAGTTAGGCAAGCACATAGTGTTACTTTAAAAGGGAATTACCAGGACTTTTGGCATTTGGTGAAAGACTAGCAATCGAGTCTTTCAGGTGTTACTGTTTGATGAGGAAAAAGTATGCTTTCTAATCAAGCTATAAGAATAAATATCATTATTATTAAAAAATCAGCCTAATGAATGTATTACTTTTATACTTTAAAAACAGGCCGGATGCGGTGGCTCACACCTGTAATCCCAATCCCAGCACTTTGGGAGGCCGAGGTGGGCAGATCACTTTGAGGTCAGGAGTTTGTGACCAGCCTGGCCAACATGGTGAAACCCCATCTCTACTAAAATACAAAAATTAGCCAGGCATGGTGGCAGGTGCCTGTAATCCCAGCTACTCAGGAGGCTAAGGCAGGAGAACTGCTTGAACCTAGAAGGCACACATTGCAGTGAGCCAAGATCATGCCACCACACTCCAACCTGAGCGACAGAGCGAGACTCCCTCTCAGAAAAATAAATAAATAAAATAAAAATAAAACAAAGCAAAATGGTAAAAATCAATGTATTTTCATTTTAAAAAAGCTTACCCCTTTTATAATAGCAATACAGGACAAGCAAAATGAAGAGAATTTCAAATTTCTATCCACTCAGAAGAACACTGTGGGTTTTTTGGGGTTTTTTTTTTTTTCTTTTTACTTTACCTTTTCCCCAGATCAAGAAATAACACTGCGAGTCCTAAAAGCCCACCCATGTGCCCTTCTCCAATCACAAACTCCATCCCTCCCTTTTAAAGTATCTATTATCTTGACTTTGTGAAAATCATCTTCTTGCATTTTAAGAATAGTGAGATATAGCCTTATTCAATATCATTTTGCCTGTTTTTGAACTTTACAATGGAATTATTACTGTTTATATTCTTTAGTGCTTTTTTTGAATCATTCCAGATTATACCAGATCCATCTCTGATACTGAATGTAACTGTGGTTCAATCATTTTATTTGCTGTATGATATTATAGTGTATGAACATATCACAATTTATCCATTCAACTGTTGACAGACATCTGGATGTTTCCAATTTTTGACTACTACAAACAACGCTGCTATGCACATTCTTGTACATACATCCTGGTATAACACATACAGGTTTCTCTAGGGTAGAATTGCTGGATCACAAGGTCTGCATGTGTTCTGAAGATAGAGCCAAAAACAGCCAAAATGTTTTCCAAAGTAGTTGTTCTAATTTATACCACTGGCCAGATAAAAAAGTTCCCATTGCATCATATCCATAATGACAACTCCCAGTGTTCACAGAATTTTTAACTTCTTCCCTCCTTGTGGGCATGAAATAGTATTTCATTGTTATTTTAATCTGTCATTTCACCATTACTAAAGAAGCTGAGTACCTTTTCATTTGACCATTACTCAAAATAATACTAATGTGTTTATTTGCTCCATGAGTATAAATATCAACAGGATGGAGCAAAGCAATGGTGGGGGACTGGTGGCGGGGAAGTGGGGATGGTTAATGGGCACAAAAAAATAGGAAGAATGAATAAGACCTAGTATTTGATAGCACAACAGGGTGACTATAATCAATAATAATTAATTATATTCAAAAATAACTAGAAGAGTATAATTTAATTGTCTGTAGCATAAAGGATAAATGCTTGATGGGATAGATACCCCATTTATCATGGTGTAATTATTATACATTACATGACTGTATGAAAGCATCTCATGTACCTCATAAATATATACACCTACCATGTGCCCACAAAAATTAAAAATTAAAAAAAGGCAATGGTAGTGATATGGTTTGGCTCTATGTCCCCACCCAAATCTTGTCTCGAATTGTATTCCGTGCAGAGGGAGGGACCTGGTGGGAAGTGATTGTATCATGGGGGTGGTTCTCCCATACTGTTCACATGATAGTGAGGGAGTTCTCATGAGATCCTGTTGTTTGTTAAGTGTCTGGTACTTCCCCTGCACTCTCTTTCTCTCTCTCCTGCCACCATGTAAGACATGCCTTGCTTCCCCTTGGCTTTCTACCATGGTTGTAAGATTCTTGAGGCCTATCCAGCCATGTAAAACTGTGAGTCAATTAAACCTCTTTTATTTACAAAGTATCCAGTCTCACGTAGTATCTTTACAGCAGTATGAAAATGGCCTAATACAGGTAGATAAAATGGCTCAAGGCAGTGGCACCAAATTGCCTAGTATTATTGTATTCTTCATCCACCACACACAGTATTTTAAAAGTCAGTGTGTCCTCAAAGCCATACAAATTATTAATTAAACCTTGACCCCTCAATACACATCTTTCTACTATTCTGTATCGTGAAATGGGAAGTTGCACAAAACTACTTCTGCTGCATAAAGAAATACAATGTTTGTCTCTAGGAAAAGCACTTGTGTAATGGGAACTGCAGGCTGAACTAGCCGCTTTTTTTAGGGAATACCATTTTACTTATTCAATATAATTTTATAAGAACTTACTAAAAAACTTATTTAAACACTTTTAAAACTTTTATGAATGTAAACATATAAACTTTTCAGATGGTATTTGGCAGGACAACTTCTTGAAAATAAGTATGAGCCTGTCACTTCAAGGAAAAAACAACAGAGGGTGTTTTGTTGCCAATGATAAAATGTAGCTTTCAAGTAAAAATAAAAAAAGAATTTTGGAAGACTTGTATCTACCACTGTAAGAGTTTCTGAATATTTAAAGACTGTTCTGGAGAAACTGATGGAACGTGTATTTTTTTAATATTGTAAAATGAAATGTATCGATATTTTGGAAGAGCTGTCTAACTCAGGGAACCAATATTATCCAATGATAAATGCATGATGCTATAAAAATCATGCATGGATAAAAGATCCAATCAAGTATAACATAGGACCAACAGATGTTAATGTAACAGAGTATGAAGTCATTTATAATGGGTTTAGATTCTACAATGCAACTAACTTTTTGTCAAAGTTTTGATGTAGTAATCAAAGAAGAGTATCAAAATGATCTGAAAAGGTTATAAAAAGATTCCTTTTTCAATGTGGTATTTCTGCCAGCTTGTATTTTCTTCAGATACTTCAACCAGAACAACCTATCACAATAGACTGAATATAGAAGCAGATACAATCCTAGACGAAAAAACTGAGACAGTTCATCACCACTAGACCTGCCTCATAAGAAATGCTAAAGGGAGTTCTTCAAGCTGAATGAAAAGCGTAATAATTAGTAACATGAGAACATATGAAAGTATAACATTCACTGGTAAAAGTAAGTAAATAGTCAAATTCAGAATATTCTAATACTATAATGGTGGTATATAAATCACATCTTTAGTATGGAGGTTAAAAAACAAAAGCAGCTATGAATAGCTGTCTTCCGGTAAGTCAGACATTAAAAAAAAATTTGCAAAAATGAAAACAATGCTACTATGCCCACTAATTTTTTTCTTGGAAAAACAATTTGTTTTTAATTAAAAATCTAATTTAATTCCTTCTTTCCCCATGTGCATAAAAAAATCTAATTTATATTCATGTTAATACATAATAAGTGTATTATTCGTAAATGAATAAAGAAACATTAAATTTTCTCAGTTTTAATTTCTAATACAGTATACATCAATAGATATGACTCATATAAACAAAACTTCTTTGGGGTCTGATATGGTTTGGCTCTGTGTCCCCACCCGAACCTCACCTTGAATTGTAATAATCCAAGGCGAGATGGTCAATGGTCAAGGGTGAGACCAGATGGAGAAAACTGAAGCATGGGGACAGTTTTCCCCATGTTGTTCTCGTGATAGTGAGTGAGTTCTCACAACATCTGATGGTTTTATAAGGGGCTTCACCCTTCTCTCAGCACTCATTCTCTTTTTTTGAGATAGAGTCTCACTCTGTTGCCCAGGCTGGAGTGCAGCGGCGCAGTCTCAGCTCACGGCAATCTCCGCCTCCCGGGTTCAAGCGATTCTCCTGCCTCAGCCTGTGAGTAGCTGGATTACAGGCATTCCTCCCGGGTTCAAGCGATTCTCCTGCCTCAGCCTCCTGAGTAGCTGGGATTACAGGCATTGGCCACCACGTCCAGCTAATTTTGTATTTTTTAGTAGAGACAGGGTTTCACCATGTTGGCCAGGCTGGTCTCGAATTCCTGACCTCAGGTGATCCACCCGTCTCAGCCTCCCAAAGTGCTGGATTACAGGTGTGAGCCACTGCGCCCGGCCAGAGAATTTAATGATTTTTATGAGTGTAATGGGTTCCTGAGATCAAAAAGTTTGATAACTTTTGTTCTATTGAGTTGTATCTTTCTTTTTCATACTGATTCATGGGAATTCTGGGTTTTTTTTTTTTTTTTTTTGGAGATGCAGTCTTGTTCTGTTCCCCAGGCTGGAGCGCAGTGGCACAATCCCAGCTCCCTGCAACCTCTGTCTCCCGGGTTCAAGCGATTCTCCTGCCTCAGCCTTCAGAGTAGCTGGGATTACAGGCATGCACCACTACGCCCAGCTAATTTTATATTTTTAGTAGAGACAGGGTTTCACCATGTTGGCCAGGCTGGTCTTGAACTCCTGACCTCGTGATCTGCCCACCTCGGCCTCCCAAAGTGCTGGGATTACAGGTGTGAGCCACTACGCCTGGCCGAATTCTTTATATATTCTAAATGCTAGTCCTTTGCTATTAAACATACAGCAATGTCTTCTTCCTGTCTGTGATTTATCTTCTCACATATTTACCACTTTTTTGTTCATTTCTTTCTGCTTTTCAGACTTTCCATCTGAGATCACTTTCCTTCCACTTGAAATACATTCTTTAGAATTTCCTTCAATAAGGTGCTGATAGAAAACTCTCTTTTGATTGAAAATGTCTTTAATTAGCCCTCATTCTTGACATATATTTTCACTGGATTTAGAATCCTAGGTAGGCAGTTATTGTCCTTCATCAACATTCAAGAGCACTCTACTGGCTTCCACTGTTGTTGAGAAGTCAACTGTCAATCTAACTATTGTATCTCTGAAGGTATTCTAATGTTTCTCCAGCTATCTTTGTGACTTTTCTCTTTGTCTCTGGTTTGAAGTTTGTCTTTGATATATCTACATTAGAGATTTTATTTATCCTGATTGGGATTTGTTAGTCTTCTTGAAACTGTAGGCTAGTATTTTTAATCAGTTCTGGAATATTATCAGTAATTATTTCTTCAAATATCACCTCTGATCTATGTTTGCCCTATTCTCATTCTGTAACTCCAGTTAAAACTACCCTAGATCTTTTCTCTCCATTCTCCATTTCTCATAATCTTTCTTCCATATTTAAATTTTTAACCCCCTATGCTACATGCTGGATAATATCTTCCAACCAATTTTCTAGTTAAACCACCCATCCACTAAGTTTTTAAATTTCTGTATTATATCTTTCCATTTTAGAAATTCTTTTGACACTTTTTCAAAGCTTTGTGTAGTTTCCTGCAGAGGTTTTCAGCTTTTTATGTCTCTAAACACAGTAAGTATAGTTGTCTTATAATTCTAATATACAAAGTCTCTGTAGGTATATTTCACTTCACTGTTGTTTCTACTAATTCTTGTTCAGAGTAATTTGTTTCTTTGCACACATGGTTATTTTTAGTGACTGGTACTTACTGCCCTAGAAAAA
>NW_022144235.1:0-26328 GCF_007565055.1 Rhinopithecus roxellana
CCAAATCGTTTAACATGTTAATCCACCATAAATTTTTATGAAGTTTATTGTGATCATTAATATCGATTATTAGTATTCATATTTAATATATTATTAATATTAATAATTAATGATTGTTGCTGATATCCACCAGGGGAGGATGTTGCTACTTAAAACATCACAAAAGATGTACACTCACCCCAATGTATTGCTTCAAATTTCCGTCCAGTAGGGAATCTAGACAGGCATATTGCTGGGAGTAGACACACAGCTGGGATAATGTAATTAATCTTTAGGAGGAAGATTGCGAAATGATTCCCAATATAGACGTGGCGTGGCGGCGGCTGGCGGCACCGGATCGCGGGGGGCGGGTCCCCCGCCCCCGCGCGATGGGGGTCCGCCAGCCGCCGGGGGGGCGTGGCGTGGCGGCGGCTGGCGGCCCCGGATCGCGGGGGGGCGGGTCTCCCGCCCCCCGGCGATGGAAGCCCCCTGTCGTGGGGCCGTGATGGGTGGCGTCTTGGGGCCCATAAGTAAGTTTAAACTGCCTGTGGTATTCAGAGTAATAATATAGTTATTACACATCAATGATCGATTTTCAAAATTCTCAATGGTACTAATCATAGGATACCATTATTCACTTCATTATTTTAAGTACCTGATTATGCAATCTTAGTATTAATTATTAATATTAATATTAATGAACAATATTATTAGTCCCAATACGAATCCTAATTTTCTTACCCGCATCTCTTTGTTTTTGATTTAAGTAACATTCATGGCGGATATTGTGATTTGAAAATTAATGGTCATATTCATAGAATTACCATTCCAAATCGTTAACATTTTAATCCACCATAAATTTTTATGAAGTTTATTGTGATCATTAATATCGATTATTAGTATTCATATTTAATATATTTATTAATATTAATAATTAATTGATTGTTGCTGATATCCACCAGGGGGAGGATGTTGCTACTTAAAACATCACAAAAGATGTACACTCACCCAATGATATTGCTTCAAATTTCCGTCCAGTAGGGAATATAGACAGGCAATATTGCTGGGAGTAGACACACAGCTGGGATAATGTAATTAATCTTTAGGAGGAAGATTGCGATATGATTCCCAATACAGACGTGGCGTGGCGGCGGCTGGCGGCCCCGGATCGCGGGGGGCGGGTCCCCGCCCCCGGCGATGGGGTCCGCCAGCCGCCGGGGGGGCGTGGCGTGGCGGCGGCTGGCGGCCCCGGATCGCGGGGGGGCGGGTCCCCCGCCCCCCGGCGATGGGGGTCCGCCAGCCGCCGGGGGGGCGTGGCGTGGCGGCGGCTGGCGGCCCCGGATCGCGGGGGGGCGGGTCCCCCGCCCCCCGGCGATGGGGGTCCGCCAGCCGCCGGGGGGGCGTGGCGTCGCGGCGGCGGCGGCCCCGGATCGCGGGGGGGCGGGTCCCCCGCCCCCGGCGATGGGGGTCCGCCAGCCGCCGGGGGGGCGTGGCGTGGCGGCGGCTGGCGGCCCCGGATCGCGGGGGGGCGGGTCCCCCGCCCCCCGGCGATGGGGGTCCGCCAGCCGCCGGGGGGGCGTGGCGTGGCGGCGGCTGGCGGCCCCGGATCGCGGGGGGGCGGGTCCCCCGCCCCCGGCGATGGGGGTCCGCCAGCCGCCGGGGGGGCGTGGCGTGGCGGCGGCTGGCGCCCCGGATCGCGGGGGGGCGGGTCCCCCGCCCCCCGGCGATGGGGGTCCGCCAGCCGCCGGGGGGGCGTGGCGTGGCGGCGGCTGGCGGCCCCGGATCGCGGGGGGGCGGGTCCCCCGCCCCTCGGCGATGGGGGTCCGCCAGCCGCCGGGGGGGCGTGGCGTGGCGGCGGCTGGCGGCCCCGGATCGCGGGGGGGCGGGTCCCCCGCCCCCCGGCGATGGGGGTCCGCCAGCCGCCGGGGGGGGCGTGGCGTGGCGGCGGCTGGCGGCCCCGGATCGCGGGGGGGCGGGTTCCCCCGCCCCCCGGCGATGGGGGTCCGCCAGCCGCCGGGGGGGCGTGGCGTGGCGGCGGCTGGCGGCCCCGGATCGCGGGGGTGCGGGTTCCCCCGCTCCCCGGCGATGGGGGTCCCCCAGCCGCCGGGGGGGCGTGGCGTGGCGGCGGCTGGCGGCCCCGGATCGCGGGGGGGCGGGTCCCCCGCCCCCCGGCGATGGGGGTCCGCCAGCCGCCGGGGGGGCGTGGCGTGGCGGCGGCTGGCGGCCCCGGATCGCGGGGGGGCGGGGTCCCCCCCCCCCCGGCGATGGGGGTCCGCCAGCCGCCGGGGGGGGGCGTGGCGTGGCGGCGGCTGGCGGCCCCGGATCGCGGGGGGGCGGGTCCCCCGCCCCCCGGCGATGGGGGTCCGCCAGCCGCCGGGGGGGCGTGGCGTTGGCGGCGGCTGGCGGCCCGGATCGCGGGGGGGCGGGTCCCCCGCCCCCCGGCCGATGGGGGTCCGCCAGCCGCCGGGGGGGCGTGGCGTGGCGGCGGCTGGCGGCCCCGGATCGCGGGGGGCGGGTCCCCCGCCCCCGGCGATGGGGTCCGCCAGCCGCCGGGGGGGCGTGGCGTGGCGGCGGCTGGCGGCCCCGGAATCGCAGGGGGGGCGGGTCACCCGCCCCCCGGCGATGGGGGTCCGCCAGCCGCCGGCGGGGGGTGGCGTGGCGGCGGCGGGCGGCCCCGGATCGCGGGGGGGCGGGTCTCCCGCCCCCCGGCGATGGAAGCCCCTGTCGTGGGGGCCGTGATGTGGCGGCGTCTTGGGGCCCATAAGTAGTTTAAACTGCCTGTGGTATTCAGAGTAATAATATAGTTATTACACATCAATGATCGATTTCAAAATTCTCAATGGTACTAATCAATAGGATACCATTATTCACTTTCATTATTTTAAGTACCTGATTATGCAATCTTAGTATTAATTATTTATATTAATATTAATGAACAATATTATTATTCCCTAATACGAATCCTAATTTTCTTACCCGCATCTCTTTGTTTTGATTTAAGTAACATTCATGGCGGATATTATGATTTGAAAATTAATGGTCATATTTTATATGAATTACCATTCCAAATCGTTAACATTTTAATCCACCATAAATTTTTAATGAAGTTTATTGTGATCATTAATATCGATTATTAGTATTCATATTTAATATATTTATTAATATTAATATTAACTTGATTGTTGCTGATATCCACCAGGGGGAGGATGTGCTACTTAAAACATCACAAAAGATGTACACTCACCCAATGATATTGCTTCAAATTTCCGTCCAGTAGGGAATATAGACAGGCAATATTGCTGGGAGTAGACACACAGCTGGGATAATGTAATTAATCTTTAGGAGGAAGATTGCGATATGATTCCCAATATAGACGTGGCGTGGCGGCGGCTGGCGGCCCCGGATCGCGGGGGGGCGGGTCCCCCGCCCCCCGGCGATGGGGGTCCGCCAGCCGCCGGGGGGGCGTGCGTGGCGGGCGGCTGGCGGCCCCGGATCGCGGGGGGGCGGGTCCCCCGCCCCCCGGCGATGGGGTCCGCCAGCCGCGGGGGGGCGTGGCGTGGCGGCGGCTGGCGGCCCCGGATCGCGGGGGGGCGGGTCCCCCGCCCCCCTGCGATGGGGGTCCGCCAGCCGCCGGCGGGGGTGGCGTGGCGGCGGCTGGCGGCCCCGGATCGCGGGGGGGCGGGTCTCCCGCCCCCGGCGATGGAAACCCCCTGTCGTGGGGGCCGTGATGTTGTCGGCGTTCTTGGGGCCCATAAGTAAGTTTAAACTGCCTGTGGTATTCAGAGTAATAATATAGTTATTACACATCAATGATCGATTTCAAAATTCTCAATGGTACTAATCATAGGATACCATTATTCACTTTCATTATTTTAAGTACCTGATTATGCAATCTTAGTATTAATTATTAATATTAAATATTAATGAACAATATTATTAGTCCCTAATATCGAATCCTAATTTTCTTACCCGCATCTCTTTGTTTTGATTTAAGTAACATTCATGGCGGATATTATGATTTGAAAATTAATGGTCATATTCATATTGAATTACCATTCCAAATCGTTAACATTTTAATCCACCATAAATTTTTATGAAGTTTATTGTGATCATTAATATCGATTATTAGTATTCATATTTAATATATTTATTAATATTAATAATTATTGATTGTTGCTGATATCCACCAGGGGGAGGATGTTGCTACTTAAAAACATCACAAAAGATGTACACTCACCCAATGATATTGCTTCAAATTTCCGTCCAGTAGGGAATATAGACAGGCAATATTGCTGGGAGTAGACACACAGCTGGGATAATGTAATTAATCTTTAGGAGGAAGATTGCGATATGATTCCCAATATAGACGTGGCGTGGCGGCGGCTGGCGGCACCGGATCGCGGGGGGGCGGGTCCCCCGCCCCCCGGCGATGGGGGTCCGCCAGCCGCCGGGGGGGCGTGGCGTGGCGGCGGCTGGCGGCCCCGGATCGCGGGGGGGCGGGTCTCCCGCCCCCCGGCGATGGAAGCCCCCTGTCGTGGGGGCCGTGATGTGGCGGCGTCTTGGGGCCCATAAGTAAGTTTAAACTGCCTGTGGTATTCAGAGTAATAATATAGTTATTACACATCAATGATCGATTTTCAAAATTCTCAATGGTACTAATCATAGGATACCATTATTCACTTTCATTATTTTAAGTACCTGATTATGCAATCTTAGTATTAATTATTAATATTAATATTAATGAACAATATTATTAGTCCCAATACGAATCCTAATTTTCTTACCCGCATCTCTTTGTTTTGATTTAAGTAACATTCATGGCGGATATTATGATTTGAAAATTAATGGTCATATTCATATGAATTACCATTCCAAATCGTTAACATTTTAATCCACCATAAATTTTTATGAAGTTTATTGTGATCATTAATATCGATTATTAGTATTCATATTTAATATATTTATTAATATTAATAATTAATTGATTGTTGCTGATATCCACCAGGGGGAGGATGTTGCTACTTAAAACATCACAAAAGATGTACACTCACCCAATGATATTGCTTCAAATTTCCGTCCAGTAGGGAATATAGACAGGCAATATTGCTGGGAGTAGACACACAGCTGGGATAATGTAATTAATCTTTAGGAGGAAGATTGCGATTTGATTCCAATACAGACGTGGCGTGGCGGCGGCTGGCGGCCCCGGATCGCGGGGGGGCGGGTCCCCGCCCCCCGGCGATGGGGGTCCGCCAGCCGCCGGGGGGGCGTGGCGTGGCGGCGGCTGGCGGCCCCGATCGCGGGGGGGCGGGTCCCCCGCCCCCGGCGATGGGGTCCGCCAGCCGCCGGGGGGGCGTGGCGTGGCGGCGGCTGGCGGCCCCGGATCGCGGGGGGCGGGTCCCCCGCCCCCCGGCGATGGGGGTCCGCCAGCCGCCGGGGGGGCGTGGCGTGGCGGCGGCTGGCGGCCCCGGATCGCGGGGGGGCGGGTCCCCCGCCCCCGGCGATGGGGGTCCGCCAGCCGCCGGGGGGGCGTGGCGTGGCGGCGGCTGGCGGCCCCGGATCGCGGGGGGGCGGGTCCCCCGCCCCCCGGCGATGGGGTCCGCCAGCCGCCGGGGGGGCGTGGCGTGGCGGCGGCTGGCGGCCCCGGATCGCGGGGGGGCGGGTCCCCCGCCCCCCGGCGATGGGGGTCCGCCAGCCGCCGGGGGGCGTGGCGTGGCGGCGGCTGGCGGCCCCGGATCGCGGGGGGCGGGTCCCCCGCCCCCCGGCGATGGGGGTCCGCCAGCCGCCGGGGGGGCGTGGCGTGGCGGCGGCTGGCGGCCCCGGATCGCGGGGGGGCGGGTCCCCCGCCCCCGGCGATGGGGGTCCGCCAGCCGCCGGGGGGGCGTGGCGTGGCGGCGGCTGGCGGCCCCGGATCGCGGGGGGGCGGGTCCCCCGCCCCCGGCGATGGGGGTCCGCCAGCCGCCGGGGGGGCGTGGCGTGGCGGCGGCTGGCGGCCCCGGATCGCGGGGGGGCGGGTCCCCCGCCCCCCGGCGATGGGGGTCCGCCAGCCGCCGGGGGGGCGTGGCGTGGCGGCGGCTGGCGGCCCCGGATCGCGGGGGGGCGGGTCCCCCGCCCCCCGGCGATGGGGGTCCGCCAGCCGCCGGGGGGGCGTGGCGTGGCGGCGGCTGGCGGCCCCGGATCGCGGGGGGGCGGGTCCCCCGCCCCCCGGCGATGGGGGTCCGCCAGCCGCCGGGGGGGCGTGGCGTGGCGGCGGCTGGCGGCCCGGATCGCGGGGGGGCGGGTCCCCCGCCCCCCGGCGATGGGGGTCCGCCAGCCGCCGGCGGGGGGTGGCGTGGCGGCGGCTGGCGGCCCCGGATCGCGGGGGGGCGGGTCTCCCGCCCCCCGGCGATGGAAACCCCCTGTCGTGGGGGCCGTGATGTGGCGGCGTTTTGGGGCCCATAAGTAAGTTTAAACTGCCTGTGGTATTCAGAGTAATAATATAGTTATTACACATCAATGATCGATTTTCAAAATTCTCAATGGTACTAATCATAGGATACCATTATTCACTTTCATTATTTTAAGTACCTGATTATGCAATCTTAGTATTAATTATTAATATTAATATTAATGAACAATATTATTAGTCCCTAATACGAATCCTAATTTTCTTACCCGCATCTCTTTGTTTTGATTTAAGTAACATTCATGGCGGATATTATGATTTGAAAATTAATGGCCATATTCATATGAATTACCATTCCAAATCGTTAACATTTTAATCCACCATAAATTTTTATGAAGTTTATTGTGATCATTAATATCGATTATTAGTATTCATATTTAATATATTTATTAATATTAATAATTAATTGATTGTTGCTGATATCCACCAGGGGGAGGATGTTGCTACTTAAAACATCACAAAAGATGTACACTCACCCAATGATATTGCTTCAAATTTCCGTCCAGTAGGGAATATAGACAGGCAATATTGCTGGGAGTAGACACACAGCTGGGATAATGTAATTAATCTTTAGGAGGAAGATTGCGATATGATTCCCAATATAGACGTGGCGTGGCGGCGGCTGGCGGCACCGGATCGCGGGGGGGCGGGTCCCCCGCCCCCCGGCGATGGGGGTCCGCCAGCCGCCGGGGGGGCGTGGCGTGGCGGCGGCTGGCGGCCCCGGATCGCGGGGGGGCGGGTCTCCCGACCCCCGGCGATGGAAGCCCCCTGTCGTGGGGGCCGTGATGTGGCGGCGTCTTGGGGCCCATAAGTAAGTTTAAACTGCCTGTGGTATTCAGAGTAATAATATAGTTATTACACATCAATGATCGATTTTCAAAATTCTCAATGGTACTAATCATAGGATACCATTATTCACTTTCATTATTTTAAGTACCTGATTATGCAATCTTAGTATTAATTATTAATATTAATATTAATGAACAATATTATTAGTCCCAATACGAATCCTAATTTTCTTACCCGCATCTCTTTGTTTTGATTTAAGTAACATTCATGGCGGATATTATGATTTGAAAATTAATGGTCATATTCATATGAATTACCATTCCAAATCGTTAACATTTTAATCCACCATAAATTTTTATGAAGTTTATTGTGATCATTAATATCGATTATTAGTATTCATATTTAATATATTTATTAATATTAATAATTAATTGATTGTTGCTGATATCCACCAGGGGGAGGATGTTGCTACTTAAAACATCACAAAAGATGTACACTCACCCAATGATATTGCTTCAAATTTCCGTCCAGTAGGGAATATAGACAGGCAATATTGCTGGGAGTAGACACACAGCTGGGATAATGTAATTAATCTTTAGGAGGAAGATTGCGATATGATTCCCAATACAGACGTGGCGTGGCGGCGGCTGGCGGCCCCGGATCGCGGGGGGGCGGGTCCCCCGCCCCCCGGCGATGGGGGTCCGCCAGCCGCCGGGGGGGCGTGGCGTGGCGGCGGCTGGCGGCCCCGGATCGCGGGGGGGCGGGTCCCCCGCCCCCCGGCGATGGGGGTCCGCCAGCCGCCGGGGGGGCGTGGCGTGGCGGCGGCTGGCGGCCCCGGATCGCGGGGGGGCGGGTCCCCCGCCCCCGGCGATGGGGGTCCGCCAGCCGCCGGGGGGGCGTGGCGTGGCGGCGGCTGGCGGCCCCGGATCGCGGGGGGGCGGGTCCCCCGCCCCCCGGCGATGGGGGTCCGCCAGCCGCCGGGGGGCGTGGCGTGGCGGCGGCTGGCGGCCCCGGATCGCGGGGGGCGGGTCCCCCGCCCCCCGGCGATGGGGGTCCGCCAGCCGCCGGGGGGGCGTGGCGTGGCGGCGGCTGGCGGCCCCGGATCGCGGGGGGGCGGGTCCCCCGCCCCCCGGCGATGGGGGTCCGCCAGCCGCCGGGGGGGCGTGGCGTGGCGGCGGCTGGCGGCCCCGGATCGCGGGGGGGCGGGTCCCCCGCCCCCCGGCGATGGGGGTCCGCCAGCCGCCGGGGGGGCGTGGCGTGGCGGCGGCTGGCGGCCCCGGATCGCGGGGGGGCGGGTCCCCCGCCCCCCGGCGATGGGGGTCCGCCAGCCGCCGGGGGGCGTGGCGTGGCGGCGGCTGGCGGCCCCGGATCGCGGGGGGGCGGGTCCCCCGCCCCCCGGCGATGGGGGTCCGCCAGCCGCCGGGGGGGCGTGGCGTGGCGGCGGCTGGCGGCCCCGGATCGCGGGGGGGCGGTTCCCCGCCCCCCGGCGATGGGGGTCCGCCAGCCGCCGGGGGGGCGTGGCGTGGCGGCGGCTGGCGCCCCGGATCGCGGGGGTGCGGGTCCCCCGCCCCCCGGCGATGGGGGTCCGCCGCCGCCGGGGGGGGCGTGGCGTGGCGGCGGCGTGGCGGCCCCGGATCGCGGGGGCGCGGGTCCCCGCCCCCCGGCGATGGGGGTCCGCCAGCCGCCAGGGGGGTGCGTGGCGTGCGGCGGCTGGCGGCCCGGATCGCGGGGGGTCGTTCCCCCGCCCCCCGTCGAGGGGGGTCCGCCAGCCGCCGGGGGGCGTTGCGTGGCGGCGGCTGGCGGCCCCGGATCGCGGGGGGGCGGGTCCCCCGCCCCCCGGCGATGGGGGTCCGCCAGCCGCCGGGGGGGCGTGGCGTGGCGGCGGCTGGCGGCCCCGGATCGCGGGGGGCGGGTCCCCCGCCCCCCGGCGATGGGGGTCCGCCAGCCGCCGGGGGGGCGTGGCGTGGCGGCGGCTGGCGGCCCCGGATCGCGGGGGGGCGTCCCCCGCCCCCCGGCGATGGGGGTCCGCCAGCCGCCGGGGGGGCGTGGCGTGGCGGCGGCTGGCGGCCCCGGATCGCGGGGGGGCGGGTCTCCCGCCCCCCGGCGATGGAAGCCCCCGTCGTGGGGGCCGTGATGTGGCGGCGTCTTGGGGCCCACAAGTAGTTAACTGCCTGTGGTATTCAGAGTAATAATATAGTTATTACACATCAATGATCGATTTTCAAAATTCTCAATGGTACTAATATAGGATACCATTATTACTTTCATTATTTTAAGTACCTGATTATGCAATCTTAGTATTAATTATTAATATTAATATTAATGAACAATATTATTAGTCCCTAATACTAATCCTAATTTTCTTACCCGCATCTCTTTGTTTTGATTTAAGTAACATTCATGGCGGATATTATGATTTGAAAATTAATGGTCATATTCATATGAATTACCATTCCAAATCTTTAACATTTAATCCACCATAAATTTTTATGAAGTTTATTGTGATCATTAATATCGATTATTAGTATTCATATTTAATATATTTATTAATATTAATAATTAATTGATTGTTGCTGATATCCACCAGGGGGAGGATGTTGCTACTTAAAACATCACAAAAGATGTACACTCACCCAATGATATTGCTTCAAATTTCCGTCCAGTAGGGAATATAGACAGGCAATATTGCTGGGAGTAGACACACAGCTGGGATAATGTAATTAATCTTTAGGAGGAAGATTGCGATATGATTCCCAATACAGACGTGGCGTGGCGGCGGCTGGCGGCCCCGGATCGCGGGGGGGCGGGTCCCCCGCCCCCCGGCGATGGGGGTCCGCCAGCCGCCGGGGGGGCGTGGCGTGGCGGCGGCTGGCGGCCCCGGATCGCGGGGGGGCGGGTCCCCCGCCCCCCGGCGATGGGGGTCCGCCAGCCGCCGGGGGGGCGTGGCGTGGCGGCGGCTGGCGGCCCCGGATCGCGGGGGGGCGGGTCCCCCGCCCCCCGGCGATGGGGGTCCGCCAGCCGCCGGGGGGGCGTGGCGTGGCGGCGGCTGGCGGCCCCGGATCGCGGGGGGGCGGGTCCCCCGCCCCCCGGCGATGGGGGTCCGCCAGCCGCCGGGGGGGCGTGGCGTGGCGGCGGCTGGCGGCCCCGGATCGCGGGGGGCGGGTCCCCCGCCCCCCGGCGATGGGGGTCCGCCAGCCGCCGGGGGGGCGTGGCGTGGCGGCGGCTGGCGGCCCCGGATCGCGGGGGGGCGGGTCCCCCGCCCCCCGGCGATGGGGGTCCGCCAGCCGCCGGGGGGGCGTGGCGTGGCGGCGGCTGGCGGCCCCGGATCGCGGGGGGGCGGGTCCCCCGCCCCCCGGCGATGGGGGTCCGCCAGCCGCCGGGGGGGCGTGGCGTGGCGGCGGCTGGCGGCCCCGGATCGCGGGGGGGCGGGTCCCCCGCCCCCCGGCGATGGGGGTCCGCCAGCCGCCGGGGGGGCGTGGCGTGGCGGCGGCTGGCGGCCCCGGATCGCGGGGGGGCGGGTCCCCCGCCCCCCGGCGATGGGGGTCCGCCAGCCGCCGGGGGGGGCGTGGCGTGGCGGCGGCTGGCGGCCCCGGATCGCGGGGGGGCGGGTCCCCCGCCCCCCGGCGATGGGGGTCCGCCAGCCGCCGGGGGGGCGTGGCGTGGCGGCGGCTGGCGGCCCCGGATCGCGGGGGGGCGGGTCCCCCGCCCCCCGGCGATGGGGGTCCGCCAGCCGCCGGGGGGGCGTGGCGTGGCGGCGGCTGGCGGCCCCGGATCGCGGGGGGGCGGGTCCCCCGCCCCCCGGCGATGGGGGTCCGCCAGCCGCCGGGGGGGCGTGGCGTGGCGGCGGCTGGCGGCCCCGGATCGCGGGGGGGCGGGTCCCCCGCCCCCCGGCGATGGGGGTCCGCCAGCCGCCGGGGGGGCGTGGCGTGGCGGCGGCTGGCGGCCCCGGATCGCGGGGGGGCGGGTCCCCCGCCCCCCGGCGATGGGGGTCCGCCAGCCGCCGGGGGGGCGTGGCGTGGCGGCGGCTGGCGGCCCCGGATCGCGGGGGGGCGGGTCCCCCGCCCCCCGGCGATGGGGGTCCGCCAGCCGCCGGGGGGGGCGTTGGCGTGGCGGCGGCTGGCGGCCCCGGATCGCGGGGGGGCGGGTCCCCCGCCCCCCGGCGATGGGGGTCCGCCAGCCGCCGGGGGGGCGTGGCGTGGGCGGCGGCTGGCGGCCCCGGATCGCGGGGGGGCGGGGTCCCCCGCCCCCCGGCGATGGGGGTCCGCCAGCCGCCGGGGGGCGTGGCGTGGCGGCGGCTGGCGGCCCCGGATCGCGGGGGGGCGGGTCCCCCGCCCCCCGGCGATGGGGGTCCGCCAGCCGCCGGCGGGGGGTGGCGTGGCGGCGGCTGGCGGCCCCGGATCGCGGGGGGGCGGGAAACCCCCTGTCGTGGGGGCCGTGATGTGGCGGCGTTTTGGGGCCCATAAGTAAGTTTAAACTGCCTGTGGTATTCAGAGTAATAATATAGTTATTACACATCAATGATCGATTTTCAAAATTCTCAATGGTACTAATCATAGGATACCATTATTCACTTTCATTATTTTAAGTACCTGATTATGCAATCTTAGTATTAATTATTAATATTAATATTAATGAACAATATTATTAGTCCCTAATACGAATCCTAATTTTCTTACCCGCATCTCTTTGTTTTGATTTAAGTAACATTCATGGCGGATATTATGATTTGAAAATTAATGGCCATATTCATATGAATTACCATTCCAAATCGTTAACATTTTAATCCACCATAAATTTTTATGAAGTTTATTGTGATCATTAATATCGATTATTAGTATTCATATTTAATATATTTATTAATATTAATAATTAATTGATTGTTGCTGATATCCACCAGGGGGAGGATGTTGCTACTTAAAACATCACAAAAGATGTACACTCACCCAATGATATTGCTTCAAATTTCCGTCCAGTAGGGAATATAGACAGGCAATATTGCTGGGAGTAGACACACAGCTGGGATAATGTAATTAATCTTTAGGAGGAAGATTGCGATATGATTCCCAATATAGACGTGGCGTGGCGGCGGCTGGCGGCACCGGATCGCGGGGGGGCGGGTCCCCCGCCCCCCGGCGATGGGGGTCCGCCAGCCGCCGGGGGGCGTGGCGTGGCGGCGGCTGGCGGCCCCGGATCGCGGGGGGGCGGGTCTCCCGACCCCCGGCGATGGAAGCCCCCTGTCGTGGGGGCCGTGATGTGGCGGCGTCTTGGGGCCCATAAGTAAGTTTAAACTGCCTGTGGTATTCAGAGTAATAATATAGTTATTACACATCAATGATCGATTTTCAAAATTCTCAATGGTACTAATCATAGGATACCATTATTCACTTTCATTATTTTAAGTACCTGATTATGCAATCTTAGTATTAATTATTAATATTAATATTAATGAACAATATTATTAGTCCCAATACGAATCCTAATTTCTTACCCGCATCTCTTTGTTTTGATTTAAGTAACATTCATGGCGGATATTATGATTTGAAAATTAATGGTCATATTCATATGAATTACCATTCCAAATCGTTAACATTTTAATCCACCATAAATTTTTATGAAGTTTATTGTGATCATTAATATCGATTATTAGTATTCATATTTAATATATTTATTAATATTAATAATTAATTGATTGTTGCTGATATCCACCAGGGGGAGGATGTTGCTACTTAAAACATCACAAAAGATGTACACTCACCCAATGATATTGCTTCAAATTTCCGTCCAGTAGGGAATATAGACAGGCAATATTGCTGGGAGTAGACACACAGCTGGGATAATGTAATTAATCTTTAGGAGGAAGATTGCGATATGATTCCCAATACAGACGTGGCGTGGCGGCGGCTGGCGGCCCCGGATCGCGGGGGGGCGGGTCCCCCGCCCCCCGGCGATGGGGGTCCGCCAGCCGCCGGGGGGCGTGGCGTGGCGGCGGCTGGCGGCCCCGGATCGCGGGGGGGCGGGTCCCCCGCCCCCCGGCGGGGGTCCGCCAGCCGCCGGGGGGGCGTGGCGTGGCGGCGGCTGGCGGCCCCGGATCGCGGGGGGCGGGTCCCCCGCCCCCGGCGATGGGGGTCCGCCAGCCGCCGGGGGGGCGTGGCGTGGCGGCGGCTGGCGGCCCCGGATCGCGGGGGGGCGGGTCCCCCGCCCCCCGGCGATGGGGGTCCGCCAGCCGCCGGGGGGGCGTGGCGTGGCGGCGGCTGGCGGCCCCGGATCGCGGGGGGCGGGTCCCCCGCCCCCCGGCGATGGGGGTCCGCCAGCCGCCGGGGGGGCGTGGCGTCGGCGGCTGGCGGCCCCGGATCGCGGGGGGGCGGGTCCCCCGCCCCCCGGCGATGGGGGTCCGCCAGCCGCCGGGGGGGCGTGGCGTGGCGGCGGCTGGCGGCCCCGGATCGCGGGGGGGCGGGTCCCCCGCCCCCCGGCGATGGGGGTCCGCCAGCCGCGGGGGGGCGTGGCGTGGCGGCGGCTGGCGGCCCCGGATCGCGGGGGGCGGGTCCCCCGCCCCCCGGCGATGGGGGTCCGCCAGCCGCCGGGGGGGCGTGGCGTGGCGGCGGCTGGCGGCCCCGGATCGCGGGGGGGCGGGTCCCCCGCCCCCCGGCGATGGGGGTCCGCCAGCCGCCGGGGGGGCGTGGCGTGGCGGCGGCTGGCGGCCCCGGATCGCGGGGGGGCGGGTCCCCCGCCCCCCGGCGATGGGGGTCCGCCAGCCGCCGGGGGGGCGTGGCGTGGCGGCGGCTGGCGGCCCCGGATCGCGGGGGGGCGGGTCCCCCGCCCCCCGGCGATGGGGGTCCGCCAGCCGCGGGGGGGCGTGGCGTGGCGGCGGCTGGCGGCCCCGGATCGCGGGGGGCGGGTCCCCCGCCCCCCGGCGATGGGGGTCCGCCAGCCGCCGGGGGGCGTGGCGTGGCGGCGGCTGGCGGCCCCGGATCGCGGGGGGGCGGGTCCCCCGCCCCCCGGCGATGGGGGTCCGCCAGCCGCCGGCGGGGGGTGGCGTGGCGGCGGCTGGCGGCCCCGGATCGCGGGGGGGCGGGTCCCCGCCCCCCGGCGATGGGGGTCCGCCAGCCGCCGGGGGGGCGTGGCGTGGCGGCGGCTGGCGGCCCCGGATCGCGGGGGGGCGGGTCCCCCGCCCCCCGGCGATGGGGGTCCGCCAGCCGCCGGCGGGGGGTGGCGTGGCGGCGGCTGGCGGCCCCGGATCGCGGGGGGGCGGGTCTCCCGCCCCCCGGCGATGGAAGCCCCCTGTCGTGGGGGCCGTGATGTGGCGGCGTCTTGGGGCCCATAAGTAAGTTTAAACTGCCTGTGGTATTCAGAGTAATAATATAGTTATTACACATCAATGATCGATTTTCAAAATTCTCAATGGTACTAATCATAGGATACCATTATTCACTTTCATTATTTTAAGTACCTGATTATGCAATCTTAGTATTAATTATTAATATTAATATTAATGAACAATATTATTAGTCCCTAATACGAATCCTAATTTTCTTACCCGCATCTCTTTGTTTTGATTTAAGTAACATTCATGGCGGATATTATGATTTGAAAATTAATGGTCATATTCATATGAATTACCATTCCAAATCGTTAACATTTTAATCCACCATAAATTTTTATGAAGTTTATTGTGATCATTAATATCGATTATTAGTATTCATATTTAATATATTTATTAATATTAATAATTAATTGATTGTTGCTGATATCCACCAGGGGGAGGATGTTGCTACTTAAAACATCACAAAAGATGTACACTCACCCAATGATATTGCTTCAAATTTCCGTCCAGTAGGGAATATAGACAGGCAATATTGCTGGGAGTAGACACACAGCTGGGATAATGTAATTAATCTTTAGGAGGAAGATTGCGATATGATTCCCAATACAGACGTGGCGTGGCGGCGGCTGGCGGCCCCGGATCGCGGGGGGGCGGGTCCCCCGACCCCGGCGATGGGGGTCCGCCAGCCGCCGGGGGGGGCGTGGCGTGGCGGCGGCTGGCGGCCCCGGATCGCGGGGGGGCGGGTCCCCCGCCCCCCGGCGATGGGGGTCCGCCAGCCGCCGGGGGGGCGTGGCGTGGCGGCGGCTGGCGGCCCCGGATCGCGGGGGGGCGGGTCCCCCGCCCCCCGGCGATGGGGGTCCGCCAGCCGCCGGGGGGGCGTGGCGTGGCGGCGGCTGGCGGCCCCGGATCGCGGGGGGGGCGGGTCCCCCGCCCCCCGGCGATGGGGGTCCGCCAGCCGCCGGGGGGGCGTGGCGTGGCGGCGGCTGGCGGCCCCGGATCGCGGGGGGGCGGGTCCCCCGCCCCCCGGCGATGGGGGTCCGCCAGCCGCCGGGGGGGGCGTGGCGTGGCGGCGGCTGGCGGCCCCGGATCGCGGGGGGGCGGGGTCCCCCGCCCCCCGGCGATGGGGGTCCGCCAGCCGCCGGGGGGGCGTGGCGTGGCGGCGGCTGGCGGCCCCGGATCGCGGGGGGGCGGGTCCCCCGCCCCCCCGGCGATGGGGGTCCGCCAGCCGCCGGGGGGGCGTGGCGTGGCGGCGGCTGGCGGCCCCGGATCGCGGGGGGGCGGGTCCCCCGCCCCCGGCGATGGGGGTCCGCCAGCCGCCGGGGGGGCGTGGCGTGGCGGCGGCTGGCGGCCCCGGATCGCGGGGGGGCGGGTCCCCCGCCCCCCGGCGATGGGGGTCCGCCAGCCGCCGGGGGGGCGTGGCGTGGCGGCGGCTGGCGGCCCCGGATCGCGGGGGGGCGGGTCCCCCGCCCCCCGGCGATGGGGGTCCGCCAGCCGCCGGGGGGGCGTGGCGTGGCGGCGGCTGGCGGCCCCGGATCGCGGGGGGGCGGGTCCCCCGCCCCCCGGCGATGGGGGTCCGCCAGCCGCCGGGGGGGCGTGGCGTGGCGGCGGCTGGCGGCCCCGGATCGCGGGGGGGCGGGTCTCCCGACCCCCGGCGATGGAAGCCCCCTGTCGTGGGGGCCGTGATGTGGCGGCGTCTTGGGGCCCATAAGTAAGTTTAAACTGCCTGTGGTATTCAGAGTAATAATATAGTTATTACACATCAATGATCGATTTTCAAAATTCTCAATGGTACTAATCATAGGATACCATTATTCACTTTCATTATTTTAAGTACCTGATTATGCAATCTTAGTATTAATTATTAATATTAATATTAATGAACAATATTATTAGTCCCAATACGAATCCTAATTTTCTTACCCGCATCTCTTTGTTTTGATTTAAGTAACATTCATGGCGGATATTATGATTTGAAAATTAATGGTCATATTCATATGAATTACCATTCCAAATCGTTAACATTTTAATCCACCATAAATTTTTATGAAGTTTATTGTGATCATTAATATCGATTATTAGTATTCATATTTAATATATTTATTAATATTAATAATTAATTGATTGTTGCTGATATCCACCAGGGGAGGATGTTGCTACTTAAAACATCACAAAAGATGTACACTCACCCAATGAATTGCTTCAAATTTCCGTCCAGTAGGGAATATAGACAGGCAATATGCTGGGAGTAGACACACAGCTGGGATAATGTAATTAATATTTAGGAGGAAGATTGCGATATGATTCCCAATACAGACGTGGCGTGGCGGCGGCTGGCGGCCCGGATCGCGGGGGGGCGGGTCCCCGCCCCCCGGCGATGGGGGTCCGCCAGCCGCCGGGGGGGCGTGGCGTGGCGGCGGCTGGCGGCCCGGATCGCGGGGGGGCGGGTCCCCCGCCCCCCGGCGATGGGGGTCCGCCAGCCGCCGGGGGGGCGTGGCGTGGCGGCGGCTGGCGGCCCCGGATCGCGGGGGCGGGTCCCCCGCCCCCCGGCGATGGGGGTCCGCCAGCCGCCGGGGGGGCGTGGCGTGGCGGCGGCTGGCGGCCCCGGATCGCGGGGGGGCGGGTCCCCCGCCCCCCGGCGATGGGGGTCCGCCAGCCGCCGGGGGGGCGTGGCGTGGCGGCGGCTGGCGCCCCTGATCGCGGGGGGGCGGGTCCCCCGCCCCCCGCGAATGGGGTTCCGCCAGCCGCCGGGGGGGGGCGTGGCGTGGCGGCGGCTGGCGGCCCGGATCGCGGGGGGGCGGGTCCCCCGCCCCCCGCGATGGGGGTCCGCCAGCCGCCGGGGGGGCGTGGCGTGGCGGCGGCTGGCGGCCCCGATCGCGGGGTGGGCTGTCCCCCGCCCCCCGGCGATGGTGGTCCGCCAGCCGCCGGGGGGCGTGGCGTGGCGGCGGCTGGCGGCCCCGGATCGCGGGGGGGCGGGTCCCCCGCCCCCCGGCGAATGGGGTCCGCCAGCCGCCGGGGGGGCGTGGCCGTGGCGGCGGCTGGCGGCCCCGGATCGCGGGGGGGCGGGTCCCCCGCCCCCGGCGATGGGGGTCCGCCAGCCGCCGGGGGGGCGTGGCGTGGCGGCGGCTGGCGGCCCCGGATCGCGGGGGGGCGGGTCCCCCGCCCCCCGGCGAAGGGGGTTCCGCCAGCCGCCGGGGGGGGCGTGGCGTGGCGGCGGCTGGCGGCCCCGGATCGCGGGGGGGCGGGTCCCCCGCCCCCCGGCGATGGGGGTCCGCCAGCCGCCGGGGGGGCGTGGCGTGGCGGCGGCTGGCGGCCCCGGATCGCGGGGGGGCGGGTCCCCCGCCCCCCGGCGATGGGGGTCCGCCAGCCGCCGGGGGGGCGTGGCGTGGCGGCGGCTGGCGGCCCCGGATCGCGGGGGGGCGGGTCCCCCGCCCCCCGGCGATGGGGGTCCGCCAGCCGCCGGGGGGGCGTGGCGTGGCGGCGGCTGGCGGCCCCGGATCGCGGGGGGGCGGGTCCCCGCCCCCCGGCGATGGGGGTCCGCCAGCCGCCGGGGGGGGCGTGGCGTGGCGGCGGCTGGCGGCCCCGGATCGCGGGGGGGCGGGTCCCCCGCCCCCCGGCGATGGGGGTCCGCCAGCCGCCGGGGGGGCGTGGCGTGGCGGCGGCTGGCGGCCCCGGATCGCGGGGGGGCGGGTCCCCCGCCCCCCGGCGATGGGGGTCCGCCAGCCGCCGGGGGGGGCGTGGCGTGGCGGCGGCTGGCGGCCCCGGATCGCGGGGGGGCGGGTCCCCCGCCCCCCGGCGATGGGGGTCCGCCAGCCGCCGGGGGGGCGTGGCGTGGCGGCGGCTGGCGGCCCCGGATCGCGGGGGGGCGGGTCCCCCGCCCCCCGGCGATGGGGGTCCGCCAGCCGCCGGGGGGGCGTGGCGTGGCGGCGGCTGGCGGCCCCGGATCGCGGGGGGGCGGGTCCCCCGCCCCCCGGCGATGGGGGTCCGCCAGCCGCCGGGGGGGCGTGGCGTGGCGGCGGCTGGCGGCCCCGGATCGCGGGGGGGCGGGTCCCCCGCCCCCCGGCGATGGGGGTCCGCCAGCCGCCGGGGGGGCGTGGCGTGGCGGCGGCTGGCGGCCCCGGATCGCGGGGGGGCGGGTCCCCCGCCCCCCGGCGATGGGGGTCCGCCAGCCGCCGGGGGGGCGTGGCGTGGCGGCGGCTGGCGGCCCCGGATCGCGGGGGGGCGGGTCCCCCGCCCCCCGGCGATGGGGGTCCGCCAGCCGCCGGGGGGGCGTGGCGTGGCGGCGGCTGGCGGCCCCGGATCGCGGGGGGGCGGGTCCCCCGCCCCCCGGCGATGGGGGTCCGCCAGCCGCCGGGGGGGCGTGGCGTGGCGGCGGCTGGCGGCCCCGGATCGCGGGGGGGCGGGTCCCCCGCCCCCCGGCGATGGGGGTCCGCCAGCCGCCGGGGGGGCGGTGGCGTGGCGGCGGCTGGCGGCCCCGGATCGCGGGGGGGGCGGGTCCCCCGCCCCCCGGCGATGGGGGTCCGCCAGCCGCCGGGGGGGCGTGGCGTGGCGGCGGCTGGCGGCCCCGGATCGCGGGGGGGCGGGTCCCCCGCCCCCCGGCGATGGGGGTCCGCCAGCCGCCGGGGGGGCGTGGCGTGGCGGCGGCTGGCGGCCCCGGATCGCGGGGGGGCGGGTCCCCCGCCCCCCGGCGATGGGGGTCCGCCAGCCGCCGGGGGGGGCCTGGCGTGGCGGCGGCTGGCGGCCCCGGATCGCGGGGGGGCGGGTCCCCGCCCCCGGCGATGGGGGTCCGCCAAGCCGCCGGGGGGGCGTGGCGTGGCGGCGGCTGGCGGCCCCGGATCGCGGGGGGGGCGGGTCCCCCGCCCCCCGGCGATGGGGGTCCGCCAGCCGCCGGGGGGGCGTGGCCGTGGCGGCGGCTGGCGGCCCCGGATCGCGGGGGGGCGGGTCCCCCGCCCCCCGGCGATGGGGGGTCCGCCAGCCGCCGGGGGGGGCGTGGCGTGGCGGCGGGCTGGCGGCCCCGGATCGCGGGGGGGCGGGTCCCCCCGCCCCCCGGCGATGGGGGTCCGCCAGCCGCCGGGGGGGCGTGGCGTGGCGGCGGCTGGCGGCCCCGGATCGCGGGGGGGCGGGTCCCCCGCCCCCCGGCGAGGGGGTCCGCCAGCCGCACGGCGGGGGTGGCGTGGCTGCGGCTGGGCGGCGGCCCCGGATCGCGGGGGGGCGGGTCCCCCGCCCCCCGGCGATGGGGGTCCGCCAGCCGCCGGGGGGCGTGGCGTGGCGGCGGCTGGCGGCCCCGGATCGCGGGGGGGCGGGTCCCCCGCCCCCCGGCGATGGGGGTCCGCCAGCCGCCGGCGGGGGGTGGCGTGGCGGCGGCTGGCGGCCCCGGATCGCGGGGGGGCGGGTCCCCCGCCCCCCGGCGATGGGGGTCCGCCAGCCGCCGGGGGGCGTGGCGTGGCGGCGGCTGGCGGCCCCGGATCGCGGGGGGGGCGGGTCCCCCGCCCCCCGGCGATGGGGGTCCGCCAGCCGCCGGGGGGGCGTGGCGTGGCGGCGGCTGGCGGCCCCGGATCGCGGGGGGGCGGGTCCCCCGCCCCCCGGCGATGGGGGTCCGCCAGCCGCCGGGGGGCGTGGCGTGGCGGCGGCTGGCGGCCCCGGATCGCGGGGGGGCGGGTCCCCCGCCCCCGGCGATGGGGTCCGCCAGCCGCCGGCGGGGGGTGCGTGGCGGCGGCTGGCGGCCCCGGATCGCGGGGGGGCGGGTCCCCCGCCCCCCGGCGATGGGGGTCCGCCAGCGCCGGGGGGGCGTGGCGTGGGCGGCGGCTTGGCGGCCCCGGATCGCGGGGGGGCGGGTCCCCCGCCCCCCGGCGATGGGGGTCCGCCAGCCGCCGGCGGGGGGTGGCGTGGCGGCGGCTGGCGGCCCCGGATCGCGGGGGGGCGGGTCCCCGCCCCCCGGCGATGGGGGTCCGCCAGCCGCCGGGGGGGCGTGGCGTGGCGGCGGCTGGCGGCCCCGATCGCGGGGGGGCGGGTCCCCACGCCCCCCGGCGATGGGGGTCCGCCAGCCGCCGGCGGGGGGTGGCGTGGCGGCGGCTGGCGGCCCCGGATCGCGGGGGGGCGGGAAACCCCCTGTCGTGGGGGCCGTGATGTGGCGGCGTTTTGGGGCCCATAAGTAAGTTTAAACTGCCTGTGGTATTCAGAGTAATAATATAGTTATTACACATCAATGATCGATTTTCAAATTCTCAATGGTACTAATCATAGGATACCATTATTCACTTTCATTATTTTAAGTACCTGATTATGCAATCTTAGTATTAATTATTAATATTAATATTAATGAACAATATTATTAGTCCCTAATACGAATCCTAATTTTCTTACCCGCATCTCTTTGTTTTGATTTAAGTAACATTCATGGCGGATATTATGATTTGAAAATTAATGGCCATATTCATATGAATTACCATTCCAAATCGTTAACATTTTAATCCACCATTTTAATGAAGTTTATTGTGATCATTAATATCGATTATTAGTATTCATATTTAATATATTTATTAATATTAATAATTAATTGATTGTTGCTGATATCCACCAGGGGGAGGATGTTGCTACTTAAAACATCACAAAAGATGTACACTCACCCAATGATATTGCTTCAAATTTCCGTCCAGTAGGGAATATAGACAGGCAATATTGCTGGGAGTAGACACACAGCTGGGATAATGTAATTAATCTTTAGGAGGAAGATTGCGATATGATTCCCAATATAGACGTGGCGTGGCGGCGGCTGGCGGCACCGGATCGCGGGGGGGCGGGTCCCCCGCCCCCCGGCGATGGGGGTCCGCCAGCCGCCGGGGGGGCGTGGCGTGGCGGCGGCTGGCGGCCCCGGATCGCGGGGGGGCGGGTCTCCCGACCCCCGGCGATGGAAGCCCCCTGTCGTGGGGGCCGTGATGTGGCGGCGTCTTGGGGCCCATAAGTAAGTTTAAACTGCCTGTGGTATTCAGAGTAATAATATAGTTATTACACATCAATGATCGATTTTCAAAATTCTCAATGGTACTAATCATAGGATACCATTATTCACTTTCATTATTTTAAGTACCTGATTATGCAATCTTAGTATTAATTATTAATATTAATATTAATGAACAATATTATTAGTCCCAATACGAATCCTAATTTTCTTACCCGCATCTCTTTGTTTTGATTTAAGTAACATTCATGGCGGATATTATGATTTGAAAATTAATGGTCATATTCATATGAATTACCATTCCAAATCGTTAAACATTTTAATCCACCATAAATTTTTATGAAGTTTATTGTGATCATTAATATCGATTATTAGTATTCATATTTAATATATTTATTAATATTAATAATTAATTGATTGTTGCTGATATCCACCAGGGGGAGGATGTTGCTACTTAAAACATCACAAAAGATGTACACTCACCAATGATATTGCTTCAAATTTCCGTCCAGTAGGGAATATAGACAGGCAATATTGCTGGGAGTAGACACACAGCTGGGATAATGTAATTAATCTTTAGGAGGAAGATTGCGATATGATTCCCAATACAGACGTGGCGTGGCGGCGGCTGGCGGCCCCGGATCGCGGGGGGGCGGGTCCCCCGCCCCCCGGCGATGGGGGTCCGCCAGCCGCCGGGGGGGCGTGGCGTGGCGGCGGCTGGCGGCCCCGGATCGCGGGGGGGCGGGTCCCCCGCCCCCCGGCGATGGGGGTCCGCCAGCCGCCGGGGGGGCGTGGCGTGGCGGCGGCTGGCGGCCCCGGATCGCGGGGGGGGCGGGTCCCCCGCCCCCCGCGATGGGGGTCCGCCAGCCGCCGGGGGGGGCGTGGCGTGGCGGCGGCTGGCGGCCCCGGATCGCGGGGGGGCGGGTCCCCACGCCCCCCGGCGATGGGGGTCCGCCAGCCGCCGGGGGGGCGTGGCGTGGCGGCGGCTGGCGGCCCCGGATCGCGGGGGGGGCGGGTCCCCCGCCCCCCGGCGATGGGGGTCGCCAGCCGCCGGGGGGGGCGTGGCGGGGCGGCGGCTGGCGGCCCCGGATCGGGGGGGCGGGTCCCCCGCCCCCCGGCGATGGGGGTCCGCCAGCCGCCTGGGGGGGCGTGGCGTGGCGGCGGCTGGCGGCCCCGGATCGCGGGGGGGCGGGTCCCCCGCCCCCCGGCGATGGGGGTCCGCCAGCCGCCGGGGGGGCGTGGCGTGGCGGCGGCTGGCGGCCCGGATCGCGGGGGGGCGGGTCCCCCGCCCCCCGGCGATGGGGGTCCGCCAGCCGCCGGGGGGCGTGTGGCGTGGCGGCGGCTGGCGGCCCCGGATCGCGGGGGGGCGGGTCCCCCGCCCCCCGGCGATGGGGGTCCGCCAGCCGCCGGGGGGGGCGTGGCGGCGGCTGGCGGCCCCGGATCGCGGGGGGGCGGGTCCCCCGCCCCCCGGCGATGGGGGTCCGCCAGCCGCCGGGGGGCGTGGCGTGGCGGCGGCTGGCGGCCCCGGATCGCGGGGGGCGGGTCCCCCGCCCCCCGGCGATGGGGGTCCGCCAGCCGCCGGGGGGGTGGCGTGGCGGCGGCTGGCGGCCCCGGATCGCGGGGGGGCGGGTCCCCCGCCCCCCGGCGATGGGGGTCCGCCAGCCGCCGGGGGGGCGTGGCGTGGCGGCGGCTGGCGGCCCCGGATCGCGGGGGGGCGGGTCCCCCCCCCCCGATGGGGGTCCGCCAGCCGCCGGGGGGGCGTGGCGTGGCGGCGGCTGGCGGCCCCGGATCGCGGGGGGGCGGGTCCCCCGCCCCCCGGCGATGGGGGTCCGCCAGCCGCCGGGGGGCGTGGCGTGGCGGCGGCTGGCGGCCCCGGATCGCGGGGGGGCGGGTCCCCCGCCCCCCGGCGATGGGGGTCCGCCAGCCGCCGGGGGGGGGCGTGGCGTGGCGGCGCTGGCGGCCCCGGATCGCGGGGGGGCGGGTCCCCCGCCCCCCGGCGATGGGGGTCCGCCAGCCGCCGGGGGGGCGTGGCGTGGCGGCGGCTGGCGGCCCCGGATCGCGGGGGGGCGGGTCCCCCGCCCCCCGGCGATGGGGGTCCGCCAGCCGCCGGGGGGGCGTGGCGTGGCGGCGGCTGGCGGCCCCGGATCGCGGGGGGGCGGGTCCCCCGCCCACCCGGCGATGGGGGTCCGCCAGCCGCCGGCGGGGGCGTGGGCGTGGGCGGCGGCTGGCGGCCCCGGATCGCGGGGGGGGCGGGTCCCCCGCCCCACGGCGATGGGGGTCCGCCAGCCGCCGGGGGGGTGGGCGGTGGCGGCGGCTGGCGGCCCGGATCGCGGGGGGCGGGTCCCCCGCCCCCCGGCGATGGGGGTCCGCCAGCCGCCGGGGGGGCGTGGCGTGGCGGCGGCTGGCGGCCCCGGATCGCGGGGGGGCGGGTCCCCCGCCCCCCGGCGATGGGGGTCCGCCAGCCGCCGGGGGGCGTGGCGTGGCGGCGGCTGGCGGCCCCGGATCGCGGGGGGGCGGGTCCCCCGCCCCCCGGCGATGGGGGTCCGCCAGCCGCCGGGGGGCGTGGCGTGGCGGCGGCTGGCGGCCCCGGATCGCGGGGGGGCGGGTCCCCCGCCCCCCGGCGATGGGGGTCCGCCAGCCGCCGGGGGGTGGCGTGGCGGCGGCTGGCGGCCCCGGATCGCGGGGGGGCGGGTCCCCCGCCCCCCGGCGATGGGGGTCCGCCAGCCGCCGGGGGGGCGTGGCGCGGGGCTGGCGGCCCCCGGATCGCGGGGGGCGGGTCCCCCGCCCCCCGGCGATGGGGGTCCGCCAGCCGCCGGGGGGGCGTGGCGTGGCGGCGGCTGGCGGCCCCGGATCGCGGGGGGGCGGGTCCCCCGCCCCCCGGCGATGGGGGTCCGCCAGCCGCCGGGGGGGCGTGGCGTGGCGGCGGCTGGCGGCCCCGGATCGCGGGGGGGCGGGTCCCCCGCCCCCCGGCGATGGGGGTCCGCCAGCCGCCGGGGGGCGTGGCGTGGCGGCGGCTGGCGGCCCCGGATCGCGGGGGGGCGGGTCCCCCGCCCCCCGGCGATGGGGGTCCGCCAGCCGCCGGGGGGGTGGCGTGGCGGCGGCTGGCGGCCCCGGATCGCGGGGGGGCGGGTCCCCCGCCCCCCGGCGATGGGGGTCCGCCAGCCGCCGGGGGGGCGTGGCGTGGCGGCGGCTGGCGGCCCCGGATCGCGGGGGGGCGGGTCCCCCGCCCCCCGGCGATGGGGGTCCGCCAGCCGCCGGGGGGGTGGCGTGGCGGCGGCTGGCGGCCCCGGATCGCGGGGGGGCGGGTCCCCCCCCCCCGGCGATGGGGGTCCGCCAGCCGCCGGGGGGCGTGGCGTGGCGGCGGCTGGCGGCCCCGGATCGCGGGGGGCGGGTCCCCCGCCCCCCGGCGATGGGGGTCCGCCAGCCGCCGGGGGGGGTGGCGTGGCGGCGGCTGGCGGCCCCGGATCGCGGGGGGCGGGTCCCCCGCCCCCCGGCGATGGGGGTCCGCCAGCCGCCGGGGGGGCGTGGCGTGGCGGCGGCTGGCGGCCCCGGATCGCGGGGGGGCGGGTCCCCCGCCCCCGGCGATGGGGTCCGCCAGCCGCCGGGGGGGTGGCGTGGCGGCGGCTGGCGGCCCCGATCGCGGGGGGGCGGGACCCCCTGTCGTGGGGGCCGTGATGTGGCGGCGTTTTGGGGCCCAAGTAGTTAAACTGCCTGTGGTATTCAGAGTAATAATATAGTTATTACACATCAATGATCGATTTTCAAAATTCTCAATGGTACTAATCATAGGATACCATTATTCACTTTCATTATTTTAAGTACCTGATTATGCAATCTTAGTATTAATTATTAATATTATATTAATGAACAATTTATTAGTCCCAATACGAATCCTAATTTTCTTACCCGCATCTCTTTGTTTTGATTTAAGTAACATTCATGGCGGATATATGATTTGAAAATTAATGGTCATATTCATATGAATTACCATTCCAAATCGTTAACATTTTAATCCACCATAAATTTTTATGAAGTTTATTGTGATCATTAATATCGATTATTAGTATTCATATTTAATATATTTATTAATATTATAATTAATTGATTGTTGCTGATATCCACCAGGGGGAGGATGTTGCTACTTAAAACATCACAAAAGATGTACACTCACCCAATGATATTGCTTCAAATTTCCGTCCAGTAGGGAATAGACAGGCAATATGCTGGGAGTAGACACACAGCTGGGATAATGTAATTAATCTTAGGAGGAAGATTGCGATATGATTCCCAATAGACGTGGCGTGGCGGCGGCTGGCGGCCCCGGATCGCGGGGGGGCGGGTCCCCCGCCCCCGGCGATGGGGGTCCGCCAGCCGCCGGGGGGGCGTGGCGTGGCGGCGGGCTGGCGGCCCCGGATCGCGGGGGGCGGGTCCCCCGCCCCCCGGCGATGGGGGTCCGCCAGCCGCCGGGGGGGTGGCGTGGCGGCGGCTGGCGGCCCCGGATCGCGGGGGGGCGGGTCCCCCGCCCCCCGGCGATGGGGGTCCGCCAGCCGCCGGGGGGCGTGGCGTGGCGGCGGCTGGCGGCCCCGGATCGCGGGGGGCGGGTCCCCCGCCCCCCGGCGATGGGGTCCGCCAGCCGCCGGGGGGGGTGGCGTGGCGGCGGCTGGCGGCCCCATCGCGGGGGGGCGGAAACCCCCTGTCGTGGGGGCCGTGATGTGGCGGCGTTTTGGGGCCCATAAGTAAGTTTAAACTGCCTGTGGTATTCAGAGTAATAATTAGTTATTACACATCAATGATCGATTTTCAAAATTCTCAATGGTACTAATCATAGGATACCATTAT